>NW_010407514.1:2879-7052 GCF_000710305.1 Buceros rhinoceros silvestris | reverse complement strand
CCTCCATTTACTGTTAAGTTTTGCTGGAAAAATTTGGGAATATTTATCTTTTCAATTTAGATACTGGGGGTAAAAAAAAAAAAAAAGAAAAAAAGGGGTAAGTATTGCCTGCAGAGTCTACTACAACTTTTAGGGTATATTATCATACCTTACTGGTATAATTGTGATCATTTTGGTAATCCCCAGGCTTAAAAGGGAGCCCTTAGTTTCATTCTTGTAAGAATGTAATTTTTGACTCGCACTTATCACCTTGGCCTAGAGACTGTGTTTCCAGTATTACTGAGTGGTGCTTATTTTTAACAAAATTTCCTGGGTTTCTGCAACTTTTAGGGTATATTATCATACCTTACTGGTATAATTGTGATCATTTTGGTAATCCCCAGGCTTTAAAGGGAGCCCTTAGTTTCATTCTTGTAAGAATGTAATTTTTGACTCGCACTTATCACCTTGGCCTAGAGACTGTGTTTCCAGTATTACAAAATTTCCTGGGTTTCCATAACAGTGATTTTTATACATATATATATGGTTGAAGGGTAAGAAGTATGCTTGTTTTCACGGACTGTTTTCCCAATTATTGTATCTGATATTCATGATACTAATTTTTTTCTCCTTGAATGTCTTGTCTGAAGGACATCAAAGAGAGATAAATCATTTATGTACTCTGTTACATGAGAATTGCCAGTATTTTTAGAAGAAGCCTCGTGTTGTTGATCAGGCTATTGCTCCCTTGCTTGCATTAATGATTTTGTATAACTGCTTATGGCTTAGTTTTAATAGACAGTTATTTGTATGCTGTTGTTTCCTGAGCCTTCTATTCTTCACATAACTTTGCCTGTCTGGTAAATCTAAAAGCAGTCTGAAATGCAGTGGAAAAATATGTATCATACCATGTCGTATTTAGAAGCAAATTGTCTAGACTGAAATTGCTGATGCAGGTGACCTATTGAACACGCTGCAACCCACCAGTCAGATTAAATTGGTAAAGGAAAGCAGGGAGCACCGAATGGTTCAGCAACAACACATCTAGTGTTTTGTTTTTGATTTGGACTTTAATGTAGGTTATTTTAATAAAATTGGTTCACTATGTGGACATAAAAAAATGGAAGAATACAAATGATAGCGTTAGTCAAGACCGCTGTTTGTCCCTGTCTTCGGAGACCAGCGTCATTTCTTCTTCTCTCATGAAAACCAAATGAACCTCTCAGCAATCATCTTGTTCACGTGGCTGCAGAACCTGGGAGGGGGGTCCCTGGTAATTCTGAGTTAGCTGTTTATGTTCCTAACTGTGACTGCTTGGTTTCAAGGGGAGCTACCATAATTCTGTAAAGGTTATGTGTTATTGTAATCCAAATGGGTTTGACTCTTGGTGGAAAAATGTGCCATTTCTTTAAAATCCTTGTTTGTATTTTTGCACAGAGGAGTACAGATAATCGGGGTGTGTTACATCAATGTAGGGGTTGGGTAGTAGACAATTTGTGCAAATTATGCCAGTTGACCTTGACAGAAAGCAAAAAGAAAGCGTCTGATTCATAGCTGGTGAGACATAGGTCTCCTCTGCCCCCCTGAAAGCTGTGACAGCATCCACGGGTTATCCAGGCAAAGGCTTCGTGCCACGCATCCCACCTCCACGCTACCAAGAATAAGAACAACCGTGGGGACCTTGCTGCTGAGGTTTTGTCCAGCAACTAGCGCTTGTTGTTCAGGAAATAGAAAATCTTTATTCTCAGGCCTCTTTAATCTCCTCCACGAATGAATGAGATCAGTGCCATTGTCCTGATGTGAGTCACAATTCCATTCCGCTAAATGTTGTGTCTTGCTCTTTCCAGGCTTTGTGCCAGTTCCGCGCAGAGACCAGAGGTACCTTTTCAGATAGCGTTTCTTGTGAGGGTGGTACTTGCTTTTCTTTATAAATAACCTTATCCCGTTGTGTGGTGGATGACTGGGTGTACCTTGGTCTGCCATTCAGGCGCGGCCTTTCTGGTTGACTTGCAGTTTTGTGACTCCATCCCAGAAACTGGTACATGCCAACAAGATAACTGGGGGGTGCTACCACAGGAGAAGGCATTTATGGTGGAGTGGCCAACTAGACTGATGCAGCAGGTGTCTGCTTTCAATACCTGTATGTACTTGAAACCTGTCCTGTGGAATTCAGCTTCGAAGAGTTGTACCTGGGAATGGCCCTACTGCACAGTGAAAAAAACCCCAAACCCAACAAAAAAACAAAATCCAAACCAAATCAACCCAAACCTAAAACTGGGACGATAAAGGTCTCGCTTAACAAGCAATGACAAAGGTGACAAATTACAGAGGTTTCCTTTTATGTTATATATATTCATTCAGAAAGAACCCTTCTGGAGAGGTTCTAGGATCTTTAGTGAATGCTTGAAGGAAAAAGCATGAGTAGTCTGTTGCGGCACCACTGGAGCTCAAGCCTTCCTTCCACAAATGCTGTGACAACGGCGAGGCTCGGTTTTGCTCCAGGTTGGGCCTGGTGACTCTTCAGTTATTTTCTGTTTGATGAAATATGTTCTACAGAGCTCAGTCTGTCTGTCCTGGAGCAGAGTGTGAACTTTTGTGGAGCTTTCTGGTGCGGCCAGGAATGAAACCAAACCCCCCATCTCCAGGCTGAGCTCTCTCCCTTCCTGCTGTGCCTGTTTTTTCGAAGAGACCAAAGTTTTTGGTGAGAACTTACGGTTGTCTTCAAAAGGAAGTTCTCAGAAGCTGGCCATAGGTCAGCCTGTGTGGTGACTTGATACTCTACAAATTGTTTTTCATCCTGATCTTTGGATCTCAACCTGGCAATGGAGGAACCCACCTGCCTAACTTGGGTCTTCAAGATTCATTGGGAGATTCTGGCTCCGAAGTTTTGTGGGTGTTTTTTGTTGTTGCGTTTTAAATCCAGACCTTACCGCTTTCTTTCAAAGAACCGTAGTAAAGTAACTGGAAGACAAGAACCAAATATTTCACTGAATTTGATCCTATATCTATGAGCGTCTGCAAAGTAGACAGGCCGCTCCCTGTGTTTGGGTATTTATTTTTACGGATTAGATCCATTGTCTGTCTACAGCAGCAAACACGCTCTTCGTAATGCACTTAGTCGGTTGGGAAATAATGTACTCGGTAGTGGGAGAAAAGGAGAAACCTCCGTAGCCCCTCCAAGCAATCAATTTATGCCCCGAAGCATGAGATTCGATTACCATTGTTATTATCTTGGCTCGCATAGTTACAAATGTTATTAACAGTCATAAAATTATCCAGCCTTTAAGAAATGACATTAAGAAAAAAATCCCAAGATTTCACTCCAGGTTCTTCAAAGCCTGAATTCCTGGGATTGATCCGAACTGCAAAAAGTATGAACTTCTCTTAATTCATGTTGAACTTGCTGCCCTTTGATCACGTGGATTTTTCCTGTCTTCTCATTCTGAAGATGAGCATTTTCTAGCATGTCTCTGGTCAAACCCCATCCAACTTCCATCCTTTCAAAGCTAAGCACCGAGATGTGTACTCAGACACACATTTAATAAACCCTTGGTGGGAGATGCATCACTCTATCTCATCTGTGTTAGGAGCTCAAAGTTCCCAATGCAGCTTTGTGCTTCTCAATATACATCTCAGCTGATATAATTTAAATATTTTAAACATTCCAGAGGGAATGAAAATCCTGTGCAATATTGCAGCAGGACAGAATTTCCAAAACAAATTTTGACATGGAAAAAGCTTCTAGTCGGTGTCATGTCCATCAGCTGTTTAATTTGTCCAGGACCAAAACAGATTCCCAGAAACATCTTTTTAAAAAAAAAAAAAATTGTGGCTCTGGATATTCGAGTACATTCATATTTTTGCTTATCTACCTATTCAAAAAAATCACATCATCGTCTTTATTGAGGAGCTGTGGCGGTGGGATATGTGCCGGCAATCATGAGCAAAATGAATTTTCTCAAAAGAAAATCTGGTCAATCTGCTCTTTTGTCCTGGGTATTTCATGTGTCTTCAATGGCATTTAGAGTGTGATTGGAAGTTGTCTGAGCCTCCCATCAGCCTCCGGAGCTGATTTTAAAACGGTAGATGCTTCCCGAGGGAGTACGGTCAGTGGATCGGGTAGCCAGTTAAAGCTGCAATGGGCACAAGCACACCCGCTGCTGCTTCTGATTCCTTTAGACAATTCCTGACCTA
>NW_010407514.1:2544-2834 GCF_000710305.1 Buceros rhinoceros silvestris | reverse complement strand
ACGGTAGTTGCTTCCGGAGGGAGTACGGTCAGGGGATCGGGTAGCCAGTTAAAGCTGCAATGGGCACAAGCACACCCGCTGCTGCTTCTGATTCCTTTAGACAATTCCTGACATAAATATCCTGAGGTTTTTTTTCTCACACTTGATTGGAGACAATACGATGCGTTTAAAGTGTGTGTTAATATGGGATCAGAAGTAGCCTAGAGAGATGTAATGATTTTTTCCACTGTTTCTAGCAGTCTTGCCCTCCCATTCTCGCATCCAGTAGCGGGTTTGATGAAAAGGCTCCT
>NW_010407514.1:0-2450 GCF_000710305.1 Buceros rhinoceros silvestris | reverse complement strand
GCAGGAAACCCCAAAAGAAAGAGCAGTTCTGTGGAGACCCGGAGAGGACCAAACTGTGCCGCTTTGTCTGTATTTTTGTCCCATGCAGACTTAAGTGCTGTGACATTTGCCCTGTTTTATTACCCAGTGAAATCTGAAGCACGATGGATTATGTCTATTTACACTTCACTTAAGGCAAACCCATGTCTCCGAAATAGATGTGATTAGTGCCACCTTTTCTTATGACCATGAACACATTCTATTTTGGAAGTAGTTTTTGATAAGCTGAAGCACTTTGACTTTTCCATCAACTGGCTTCCCAGTAGAAGGGAAACT
Organism: Buceros rhinoceros silvestris; assembly: GCF_000710305.1. Lineage (NCBI taxonomy): Eukaryota > Metazoa > Chordata > Aves > Bucerotiformes > Bucerotidae > Buceros > Buceros rhinoceros. The sequence goes on along the minus strand of NW_010407514.1, from coordinate 2,135 downwards.
TTTCATGATTCTGCCTCCAAAAATTAAAACCATTTGATGATTTTCATATTATGGGCTGAAACCTGAAAATGTGAGAAGACCCCTGGGGAAATCATCTTGCCAGAGAGGATCTAAACATTTGGCCAGCTAGGCAGGGAAATGAAAGTCTAAGTGGTCGCTGCATTTTGCAAGCCCAGCTTCCTTCTGTCCGTGACAGGGCGTATCTGGGAGGTAGATGTGGCAACATGGGTATGGGCAGCTTGCAAAGTTGACTTTGGCAGCAGTCCTGTCTCGAGCAGTCACTGGAGGTAATTAAATTGTTGTCTTCTTTCTGTTGGAGCCCTGCAGAAATCAACCTGGAAACTCCTGGTGCTGCTGAGGCATTCCGGGAGGAGGGTAGTATTGGCCAGAAGTGGGTAAGAGTCATCATCCCCGTTTTTCATCCTCTTGGCAATGGCGGGGGTGGGGGCAATGCCAGCTCTTCCCGGCTCTCCCAGCTCGCTGGCCAGCTCTGTTATCTCTGCTCCCAGACGAGCAGGACGCACCTTCCCGCCCTCGGCATCTTCAGTTTTTGCCAATATTTCAGTAAATCTCCAGTCATCTCGGAGTTCTGACTCCATCTCCAACGGCCACGTTTATACCGGGTCAAACGGCTTTTCAGTACGTCGGCAGCCCTGATGCGGTCGAAGCATTCCTCTACAGCTGCCTCCTTCTCCGTTTATTTTCAGCGGTCTCCGCTGCACGGGGGCAGAGCCCTGTTGCTGAGCTGTTGGTTGCTTTGGAAAGCAATGTGCTGTAAATACAGCATTTGACTGTCTTCGGGTGAAACAGTAAGTCAATTCAGCATCTGGCTGCGACAGGGGTTCACGGGGAGAGCTCCCGTTCCCGTAGGAGTGCGCCGGGCTGGGCCTCCGCCTCGCAGCAATCCGACCTCAGAGCACCCACAGCACACTCCCCCGACATAATAGAAGCTTTTCTCCAGGCATTTGGGGAGAAGTTGGGCATTATTATTGGCGCAAGTTGACTTAAATGTGATTTAATATGAAAATTATATCTACGAATTGCCTGACTTTGCATGACTAACATCGCTTTGAGTTTTGCGATTGCCTTCTTAACACAGAACAAGTCTCTTAAATTATTCTCCCCTTTCCCCTACTGGTGTTCAGATTTTTTTTCTTCTGTTACCATCTTATAATACATTTCCTTAAATTTAATTATTTACTTCCTGTCTGAACAGTAAGCTCGTCTACTGAAATCCGCTGGAGAGGAACAACACGAGGTGGCCAGCACAAAAAATTCTGATTGCTACAGTCCGAAAAACCTTTAACCCGCATGATAATAATCCCCAGGAGCACTAACGGGGATTCGGTAGGGCGGTTTTGTGGTTTAATGTCTGTGAATGTTACTTTATGATTATTGTTCATTGTATTAGACAAGGCTCAGAGAAAAGAAAAACACCCAAAGGTCAGCAGTGAGACAGAAAATTGTCTGCAAAGTCCGAGTCCTCATGGAAATTATGATGTCTGACCTTCACCACCTCCACACAGTGTCTCTGGATGGGGTGCTTGAGAAAATGACTGGCAGGTTTGTGACGACTGTCTTCCCCAATCGCTGGAAAAATTTGCCTGTTCCACAAAGGGATTACGGAGCAAACCACACAGGCAGAAAGTCCAAGTGTTCACGCACATAAACCTGACCTGTTTTCGTGGTCGAGTGCACCCTAGAGCACAGGCAGCCAGAATTAGGAAGAGGGGCAATTGAAATAATGAGGCAGAAATTGATTTTCAGAGGTCTGACCATATAAAACACTGGTGGTGTGACGATGACTGCAAGGGGGTTTTAGCAAGGGAGAGCGCAGAGCTGGACGGGGTGGGGAAGACCATTCCCACCTGAGGTTTTCTGATTCCTCGTCCTTTCCTCTGCAAAGAAACGACACCGCTGCACCCCGAAAGAAGGGTAAAAGTGGGCCGGGGGGGTTGGTCGGTTCCTGTTCCCCCCTTGACCGGATTTCGGCGGCCCCCACCCCCGTGCCGAAGGGAGAGCTGCAGAGGGACTTGCTGGTGGCAAGTTCCCCCCTAGTTCGGCCATTTCTTCGTTCTCTCCCCTGCCTTGGCTCTCGGCCGGGAGCTCGCCGTGGTCCCCCGTCCCCGCACCTG
>NW_010407513.1:70065-82977 GCF_000710305.1 Buceros rhinoceros silvestris | reverse complement strand
GCCGGATGATGATTCTGTGATTCTGTGAGTGCTGTGTTCAAACTCTGCCTGTTGTTTTAAAATAGAACTGATCAGACCTAATTAATCGTTGCCTTTTCTTGTTGCTTTGCCTCGACATGTCAGCTTCCTGGTGTAGAGTGCCTCAAACTTCCTGATTCTGCTCCGACACAAGAGATATAATGCCATCAGCATGAGAAGATGTAGCAGAGCATCACATCACAGGCCTGAAAGGAGGGAAACTGGATGCTAAAAACCCACCGCTGATTGAGTGACTTTGGGATGGCAGTCTCCACCAGAGCACAAGTAAGAAGTAGCAAAACATGGCAGCTTTAATCCAATCCTAAAATAATTTGCAGAAAATATTGGACCTGAGTGAAAACCGAACATGGACTCATAGAATAGCTTGGGTTGGAAGGGACCTTTAAAGATCATCTAGTCCTACCCACCCTTCAATGAGCAGGGACATCTGCAACCAGACCAGGTTGCTCAGAGCCCTGTCCAACCTGACCTGAATGGTTCCAGGGATGGGGCACCTCCTCTTCCAATGTCCTTTTTGTGCTGAGGACTCCAGAGCTGGATGAAGCACTCCAGGTGGGATCTCATCAGAGTGAAAAACAGGGGCAGAAGGTGATTCATAGAAGGCCACTAGGTCGGTCAGGCAGGACTTGCCCTTGGAGAAGCCCTGCTGGCTATCTCGGATCACCCTCCTGTCCCCCATGGGCCTCAGCAGAGCTTCTAGGAGGGTCTGTCCCATGCCCTTCCCAGACACAGAGGTGAGGCTGACAGATGGGAGGTTCCCAGGGTCCTCCTTTCCTCCCTGTTTAAAAACAGGTTTTCCTTTTTTCCAGTCACCAGGGACTTCATCTGCCTGCCAGGACTTTTCAAATATGGAGAGTGGTTTGGCAACTATATTATCCAATTTCCTCAGAAATCTGGGGTGCATCTTGTCAGGTCCCATAGATCTATGTATATTCAGGTTCCTCAGGAGGTCACAAACCTCACAGTGTGAAGTGGGCTGAGTGCTTATCTCAAGACAAGTCTCAGCCCTTGATCAATAAGTAGTGTCCATACTGCTAAATCATTAGTGGCCAGACCCACGACGAGATATAGGCACCTGAATTTCCACTGGGCTGTTGAAATTTAGCATCTAAACAAACTTGTGAATGCTGGCCCAGGTACCAAATGGTATCTCTAAATGTTGAATGGGTTCAGGATCTGATAGGACTCTGAAATGCCTCAAGAGTTGACCATGAAGCTGAAAGCAGCCATTGCAGCAGTCATAAATAGTTAACTGAGCTATTGCTACCTTGTGTTAAAAGAATTAGGGAAAAGTAAAACAGTTTGGAAGTGACTTTTAAATAAAGATCTAGTGCTTGCAGCGCTTTAGACATTTCCTCTTGTATGAAACTACTGAGCCTTACCATGGTCTTCCTAGTTAGAAATTAAGGTCAAAATATAGAAGGTCAGGTAGTCTATCTTCCTGCCCCACGACAGTATAAGCTCTGCCTGGAATAACATGAGAATCACTTGCAAGGGGGAAAAACCTGAAAAGCAAAGACTGAAACCTGGGGGCTTAAAGTGAGGCTCTACATTCCATGCAAAGGCCCCATATGTTAGAGCTGCCGGAGAGCAGCCGTAGGCATCGCCTCGCCATCGGCAACTGTGCTCCAACTTAGGACTCTCGGTACCTCCAGTGTGGAAATGAAGTGTTTGGACAAAATAGCCCTTGGCATGGACTTCATCCTCAATTTCTCGTGGTGAGGAGCTGAAACACTAAGCATGGGTCTTCCACCCTCAAGGGCAGGGCTTACCAGCTGAGATGGCAATGGGAAAACTGTAGGCACCAGGCCTAACAGGAGTGTTTCATCAAGACACTTGTCTGACAGCACTACACTGAAAACATGTCCAGAAAAAGGCAGGTGGAAGGATTTAAGCCCGAAGGACTGAACTTGTAGCAAAAGAAAGTAGAAGCAGAAGCACCCAAGTCCCAGCACCACAAAGAAACAGCAGTTTGCACCCAGAAGTTTGGGAGCTGTTAGGACCGCTGAGTGATGAACCTGAGTACTTCTGCTCTGTTACAGAACACTTGGGGGCACTATAGGTGGCCGGAAGATCACGGGCTGTGACGGGAAGGTAGGAACCGCCCACGATGGGCAAGGCTTCTTGGGGAACTATATAACCTTGAGTCACTACGCAATAAAGCGCCGTTTTTGCACCCTCTATATTAGAGAAAAGTGTATAAAATGTCCACCAACGGTAGAGATTGGGTGTCCAGTATCACAGCAAGTTGCCACACTGCTCCCCGTTAGTATGGCCCTATTTACACTAATCCGAGTACAACCAATCAGCATTGTAGCACCACCACAGCAGTGAAGCTGCAGGCAGGATGAGTCCCATCCACAGGACCACACCAGTTACTGCAGCAGGACAGGTCCACTTCTGGGCCATGGTTCCCTGGGATCCCCATATGGAAAAGGCACAAATCCCGTGGATCAGTATGGGATCATTTCTGCTGCCCCCCACAGAAAGGAGAAGTATATTCCTTATCAGTCCTACAAGGTGGTGGCAGGATCCACTCGTTAATAGATCAATGTGATAGACTGGACTGAGGTGGAGAAGACTCAACTTCTGTTCCTCACTCTGCCAGGAGGTCAACTCAACCTCTGAGTCTCTGTTTCTCTTTCTAATTTTTGTCAACTTAAAAAGTCGATCTTTTGGAATGGGAGCTGTTTTTCAGGACAGTGCCACTAGTGAAATCTCCAGCTCCAGGTGTGTCCCCTTTCCTCCCTGTGGGGAACTGCATCTCTCTCCCAGGAGCTGCCCATTTTTATCCTAATGCCACCCTTCAGCTGTGCCGATATGGCAAAGCGGCAATGACAAAGCTGGGCTGTGCCAAAACATCTCCTCCCCTTTCCCTTTTGTTGTTGCATGGGCTTTTACTCCTTTTCATTGTGAAACCCCAGAAACAGCTGTCCCTACAGGATACTGGTGGCCCAAACAGCCAGGAGAGGCAGAAGGAAGAGAGAGAATTAGGAAGCTCTGCTACATGGATCAACCATGCCCCCACCGCTGTCCGCAGTGCCTGGTCCCAGGGCCAGGCTGCAGTCTAACCTAGGACTTCTGCTAATTATTACCACAAATTGATGGGCTATGAGAGACATCAAACCCACAAGCACCTTGATGCTCAGCATGCAAAAGCTCTCTCCATGAGATGAATTTTCTCAGGCAGCTGTGCAAAGGCTGACTGATCTCCGAGTGCTCTGACGTCGCCCCAGCCAACCTGACCCCAAACGCTCGCTAAACAAGCACCAAGTGCCCTATTTTGCATTGCCTGTAACATCCCAAAACAGTGTCTGACTTCTGAATTAGTCCAACAGAGGACTGTAAACTTGAAATCCAAACTGATGGACTGTGAAATCCATATCACGTTGTCACCCTCAGCACACTCTCCCTGCTCTGCACTGAGCTATAAATAGACTTTCATTATTAGCAAGCAGACAAAGGCAGCCTGGAAGATGTTCCACGCTGACACTACTCCTGGCTTACCAATTTCTTGTTTTCACCTTGATATAGGAGTGAAGATGGGGACAAGCAGGGAGGGGCTGCTTAACAGAAACAGAGCTGGAATCACTTTTTCCCCTAACTGAGATTATTTCTGCGTTTTGTTTTGGGATTTGTTTGCAGGGTGGTTTTTTTTTCTTTTTTTTTTTTTGTTTTTTTTACATGCTCTCCCCAGGAGCCAAGAGGCTGAGAATACATTACCCAGTGCAGCAGAATGCATTACACCCACCTCCTCCACTCGGTCATCTGTTTAAGCTCCTGGAGGCTGACTACCAATTCCCAAACCATGCAGTCATTAAATCCCTAATGTTTTCTCGCTCTTGTTGTGTTTGAGGTGTAGAGGTTGGAGTGCAGCATGATGCAGAAAGGAATGAAAAATGTTACCACACCGAGTATCAGTTTGTTAGGTCAGCCAGAGGGAAATACATCCTGGAGAGCTCTGGTTTGTATTTCCCCAGCTGTTCATTTAGTCTGTGGAGGAAATTATTCCTGTTATCAAAAAAAAAAAAAAAAAAAAAAAAAAGGAAGTTGATCTTTGCTTTAACCACTTACATGTCTTATGGGAGCTGTTAACTTGGAAAACTTGGAAGAAATGGAAGGGACTGGAATCTTCTGGGGGGAGGCAAACTCTGACACACCAGTCTCCTTTACAAAATCCATCTTTGCAATGAAGGAGCTTGTAGGTGCCTTTCTGAAAAAAGACCAAATCCAGCAAAAGTACCTGATGGAAGCCACTGATGAGACACCACAGCTGTGACCCTGAGGCATAAACCTGGAGATCTGTGTCCTTTCACCACAAGACGAAGACACCCTTGGTGCACCTTTTGTTTTTCAACGGTCCTGTCATCCTTTAACGGAAAAAGAAACTCTCATTAGCAACCGAAATGAGCAAGAAGCTTAACTTTTCCTGGTCATTCACACTTTGAGTGTAAATGCCAGCTCTGCTCTGCCCATGCACTGGTCCCCGATGACACGCAGCCCCTATGTTTCTGCCTGGTTCCCTGGCATTTACATCAAGGTCAATTAAACAAGACATTGGCTGGCCACTATTTGTACAGTAGGAGTTTATTCCTCAACTAACAGAAGCGAAAGGGCTTGGCGGAAAACCCAGGAGGGTTTAGTTGTGGATCAAAGAGCAGAGTGAAGTTTTGAGCTAGCTGGTAGTGTTCATTTGCTCTGCAAGCTGCTCTTTTGTATCTCAGCTTTCTTTGAAAATGAAGAAAACCCCCAAATGCCTATAACTCACGCACGCTGTGTCTGTGAAGAAAAGCTTACTCACCGAGCTGTGTCTGAGGGTGTTGCTCCATTAATAGTTCTTTCCCACAGCAGAGAAGTTCACATCTTTCCAGCCTCCACTAGAGCCCCGCTGGCCATTTCTTCCCCATGACAGTTTTCTACTCCACAGCTTCTGCTGAGCTGCTGAAATGTTTTATGAGGCTTTGCTGGAAATTGGTTCTTTGGGCAAGGGAGGGAGTGCAGTATTTACCTCTGTAGAGTGACCCAGGTTTTGAAAGTTTTGGTTTCAGGGATTCAGTCTAACGCATGGCCCATGAGTGTTACCATTGGTAAAGCACAGGGACAGTACACTGCAGCTTGGAAGCAGGGAGACGTATTTTGGACATTGAAGGGGTTGGAAAGAAAATGTTAGTTATCACTAGAGCCACAGCCCCACACAGCCTTGGAAGAGCAGCCTTGAGAGAAGTAACTTGTCCACCGGTCTCCTTGAAGCGTTACCTGACTGGTTGATAAACATACAGTCAAGTTAACCTTGATTCTCCCTGCCGGAGAGAGGCAGGGGTCACACTCCTGTAGGTGACATCTTCCGTAGGGTGCCGCAGTGAGTAGTGCAGGGAAGTGCAGCTAAGAAGCCATATATTTCTTCAAATGTTTCCCCACAAAATCTAAATTCAAGGACCATAACAAAACCCAGCAGCACGCCAGCCGAGCCTGCATTTCATATTTGCTTATTACGTGGTTGGAACACGGGCCGTAGATGGAGTTTTTCCTGTGCTAGTATTCCCACCTTCCCACAGGTGATGCAAACAGATCGCCTGATTTCTGAAGGTGTACAAAGCCATGATCAGCCATAATAATTTTCATCTACCCAACCCTTTTTAGAAAAGCTCAAGACTAATTAAAGTCCATACGATGCAAAAACACTCTGGAACTCCACAGCGCACATTCACTGACTAATGAAATTAATATCAGGACAATAAGGAATATTACCAGAATAATAAATGCTCCTGAGTCTTAATAACAGCTTAAAAAAACAAGAGCAGATACTAGATGTTTTAAATCTATTAAGTGCTTCTGCTTTGTGTATTGACACAGGTAATGAGTTCTATGGAAGGAATGCTACACTTGAAAGCCCTTAACACTAAAAGCTTAATTTAGTGTACAATGAATAATACAGGGAACCCATTCATGGGTCGATCAGAAAGGGATGCGAGAGCACCAAAGGAGCAGACAGATCATGTTAATAGGAAGCTTGAGGCTTATTTAAAAATCTATACTGTAGTTAAAATTAGAACGCAAATTGGAACCTGGCATTCTGTTGCCCAGGAAATTGGTAATGGGATACTAAAACCTTGCACTTCTCTCTGTCTGGCCCGAGTTAGAAGAGGACAAAGGCCGTGACAGTCACAATGTTGTTTGCCACAAGGACCCATTAAAGAAAGTGATAACGTAAAGAAATCAGCGTTTTCCAGCTATTTGCACAGTGTGGTGTGTGCTGTTTTCCTTTCTTATTCCAAGTGTAGAAAATTACGGGTCAAAATGTAGAAGCGGACACTGTTACGGTCTCATTCATGTCTATTCCAAGGACAGACGGTAATTTTGACTTTTGGTCTTTTCCTGTAGGTGTGGATTCACGAATACCATCCAGCCCTCTGTGACCAGTGATATCATCTGGATCAGACACACCACTGAGTCTTCTGGATTAAACAGCTTTTGGCTGGGCTTGACAGCCTCCAGCGGTCATAGCGGTCAGAGACCAAGGTCTCGAGGGTTTTGTTTCTCCCAGGGACAAACTATTCTTATCTCACACTTCATCCTTACAGTTAGGTAACTTTTATCAGGGCAGATCCTGAAAGCAAAGGTGAGAGGGGGAGAAGAACACTCTTTTTGAAAGATGGTGCCTCCGAGTCAGGACAGAGCCACCTGCCAGGGGCAAATACCTCATTTCACTGTTAGGTTTTTCATGATCTGGCCCTAGTCCAGTGCCACCTATTTCACTATAGACAACTAGGTTGCTACCTGAACCACAAGCTGGGAAGCAGGAAAAAGTCCCTGGAAAATCCTACGTTCAGAACAAAAGCACGAGGTACAGCCATGCCTGTCCCGCTGCAAAGAGACCAGAGCAACTAGGTGACTTTTTCCTCTGATAGAAACCTGACATGACAGCCTAGAGAATGAGCCCAAGGGGGAGTTCAGAAGCAGCAGACCATCAGATGGATTTGCATCCTCAAGGAGAAGGTGCCTGGAGATTCTAGAAAATAGCCCTGGAGAAAGTAAAAAAATTACCAGTGATTCTTAGGATAATTGTTTCACAGTCACAGGAGCAATGGAGAGTGGTTAAATAACTTCTTGTTATTTTACAACATACAAAAAGTATTAAAAAAACATTTTAAGATGTTCTGAGCAATGCCTTATGCAAACATAACGATTAAGATAAAAAAAATTACAGGCTTAACTGGAGGAATAGTCACAATTTTTTTACCACTTTGATTCCTTTTTTTTTTTTCCTATTGAAGCATGACATCACTAGCTGACAGTTTAATTATTAGGATAATGGGATGGATAAAAGGACTTGCTCTGTAGTGCCTCCCACTTGTTAAATACTTGCTTGCAACTGCAGCTGCAAAAAATGTCACAGTTCCTCAAAGCAAAGATAATAATTTCCTTGTTGTCAGTGCCCTAAACATTTGTTATATGAACTCTTAAAGTCAAACCACCTTTTCACTACTAAGGGTAGCTTATGAAAGTCAGAACTATCCGAGGCTCCAGATCACTGAAAGACTGTAAACTACCAGCCTTGAGTTGCTCTTGAGCAGCCACACATAAAACTAAACTCTTCTACTTCATTGGGATTATCTGAGGGCATCCAGAAAAGCACTATAAGAATTTTGAACGTAGATCTACAGTGCCTACAAAAAGGCTCTGTTCCAAATCAATATTTTAGACTGTTTGACTAAAAAAAAAAAAAAACCTAAAAAATCAATAGATGTGAGAGTCCAGAATAACTGTATAATCAATAGAGACAACACCTGACTAGAGACAGAAAATTCTGAGTAATAGGATGACAAAGTTTACTGCAGGTATGATAGTATATGCTGTCATAAAAATTGCAAAATGTTGCAGAACCTTCTGATGCTGGGAGAGAAACTGGCAAATGAAATTATGTGCCAATAAACGCAGGGAGGGGGCAAGTAAAAAACTCCAAAACTTAACTGTACCTACATACCAGTGGGCTCTAACTTTTTGAATGTACCTCCAGAAAGAGATGTTGATTCGAAACATGCAGCTCCATGGAAATGTCAACACAATGTCAGCAGGAGGCCAGTAGTCAAACAGTGTTGGCGTTTGTCAGTAAAAGAGTAGAGAACAAGCCAGAGCATTCTGGCCTCAAGTTGTGCCAGGGGAGATTAGGTCAGATATTAGGAAAAATTTCTTTACTGAAAGGGTTGTCAAGCATTGGGACAGGCTTTCCAGGGAGGTGGTGCAGTCCGCATCCCAGCAAGCATTCAAAAGATGTGTAGACGTGGAGCTGAGGGACACGGTTTAGGGACCTTGGCAGTGCAGGCTGAATGGCTGGACTTAAAGAATCACAGAATCATTACAGAGTCATTTGGTTGGAAGAGACCTTTAAGATTATCAAGTCCAACTGTGAGATCTCTTCCAGATCTCTTCCAACCAAATGATTCTGTGATTTCCTTCCAGACCAGTGTATGCTACCAGTGTTCCCAGAGCAGCATGTGCATTTCCAGTTATCCCATCTAAGAAAGGTGCAGAAGAACTTGAAAGATTACAGTGAAGGACAAGAGAGGGGATCAAAGGTAAAGAACAGCTCAGAGAAATGATGGAGTCTAGCCTTGAAAAGGAAGAGATGTATAGAGGCTCTAACAGAATCTTGCACAGCATGGAGTTATTACACAAGAACTAGTAAGTACCAGATGAAATGATCACCCAGAAGATTTACACAAAGAAGTGCTTGTTCATGCAGTGCATAATTAAATCGTGGAATTCATTTCAATAAGATGCTCTGGAATATATAAATAGGTTCAAAAAGCAATTAGGCACTGCATGGAAAAAAGACTATCAGGGCCTATTAAACTCAAAGCAAAGATGCAATATGCAGCATGGGAAAACTGCTAGCTGGAGTCTGCCTCAAGGTGGGACAGTATGCCTCAGAAGTGGGGCAGCGTCAGCAACGCCTGCTCTATTTCGATATTCACTCCTTAGGCATCTGCTGTGACCATGGACAGATACAGGTTATTGAGCTTGAAGGACCATTATTTGATGCAGTATGACACTTTGGTGTCTTAACTCCACCCCCGGGGCCTCAAATATTTCTACACATGAGTTGTTACCTCAAGAAACACCTCTTTCAACCCTCCTGCTATGGATGAATCAACCAAAATTGAGACCTGCATGTGTCCAGACAGGAAGCCAGAGCCTCTTCTTGAAGACTGGCAGTGTGGGAACATGTCTTGACATTGGTCTTTTCTTCCCGATCTTTCCAGACTTTTTAAACTATGGCAATCATTGCAAATGAAAAAAAACAAATCATGAAGAAATTTTGAAGGAACCCAATCCTTCACATACCCTCCCCCTGAGGAGAGTCTCACCTTAACAATGGGATAAGCAGGAAACCAGGAATATGTCTACAAGGGAGAAAACTTGTTCTGGAAGGAGAGAAAGGAGAGGGTAGGGAGGCTCTACAAAGGGATCTGGAGAGGCCAGATCAATGGGCCAAGGCCGATGGTATGAGGTTCAACAAGGCCAAGTGGCAGGTCCTGCACTTGGGCCACAGCTCCCTGCAACACTAGCCTTAGGGAGGAGCGGCTGGAAACTGCCTGGGGAAAAGGACCTGGGGGTGCTGGTCAACAGCAGCTGAAGATGAGCCAGCAGAGTGCCCAGGTGGCCAAGAAGGCCAACAGCATCCTGGCTTGTATCAGCGCTAGTGTGGCCAGCAGGAGCAGGGCAGTGATTGTCTCCCTGTACTGGGCACTGGTGAGGCCACACCTGGAGTGCCGTGTCCAGTTTTGAACCTCTCACTACCAGCAGCACATAGAACTGCCGGAGCATGTCCAGGGAAGGGCAATGAAGCTGGTGAAGGGTCTTGAGAACAAGTCTTGTGAGGAGCAACTGAGAGAACTGGAGTTGTTTAGCCTGGAGAAAAGGAGGCTGAGGGGAGACCTTATTGCTCTCTACAACTACCTGAAAGGAGGTTGTAGTGAGGTGGGGGTCAGTCTCTTCTCCCAAGTAACAAGCGATAAGACAAGAGGAAATGGCCTCAAGTTGTGCCAGGGGAGGTTTAGGTTGGATATTATGAAAAAACTCTGTACTGAAAGGGTTGTGCAGGATTGGAACAGATTGCCCAGGGATGTGGTGGTCAGCATCTCTGGAGGTATTTAAAAGACGTGTGGATGTGGTGCTGAGGGACATGGTTTAGAGCTGGACTTGGCAGTGCTGGGTTACCAGTTGGACTTGATGATCTTAAAGGTCTTTTCCAACCTGAAGGGTTCTACGATTCTGTGAATGAGGATGTTGTGTTTCACATCAAGAACATTTGCATTTTCCATGAAGTTCAGAAACGACTCCAGTTTGCTGATGAGAAGCAGTAGTGGGATGAGATCCTTCTGTAGGCCGTGGACACCTGAAGGACAGGTTATAGTGTCAATGAGGAACATCAAGAGCCTAAATATTTGTTGGGAAAGTATGGTGGGTTCAAAGTAACAATAAAGTCATTTAAATGAATCAGTGATGTGTCAAATGGTGGAGGAAATTGTGAGGAGAGAAAGTGTGTTGGATTTGATTCTGTCTAATGGAGGGGAACAGGTGAGAAATCTAAAGAGGAAAGGTGACAGGTGAAAGGACCACAAGTCACTATTACAAGAAAAAGGAAGAGTCAGAGAAAAAAACTAACGATAATGGACTTCCCAAAAAAAGGATTTCAGCAAACCCAAGAAACTCATTTGTAGGGTCTCTTGGGAAGATAATTTAATGCATAAAGGAGGGCAGAAGAGCTGCCACTTAGAGCAAAAGGGAGTATGAAAGGCACAATAGCAGTCTATCCTGATACAGGGGAAGGACAGAGAGCACAGTGAGAAGCCATTATGACTGCATCAAGAGCTTTTTAAGGGCCCAAAAATAATCTAAGAAAAGAAAATGACACAAAAGGGAAAAAAAAAAGAAAGAAACACGTCATTAAAGACAAGGGATAAAAAAACCTCGGGGAGGGTTTGGGATAAAATGGGTTACAGGTTGAAAGAAACATAAAGAGTCATAGGAAAAGGTTTTATAAATGCATTAAAATTAGAAAAAAACATGGGAAAGTACTGGGAAGGAGAATAAATAGCATACGACCCAGAGAAGACAAGGAATTCAATACTCTCTTTGCTGCAGCCTATGCTAAAAAATTAATTATGAACAGCTACTTAAGGCAACTAATTTTAACAAGAGGACAAGAGGACAAGCTCAAACAGAAAATTAATAGGTTAAAGAATATGCAGATAAGATAGAATTATTCAACCTCATAAGTTATAATCGAATTCACCAAAGGACTTTGAATGAGTTGGCTAAAATAATCTGTTAAACACTTGCAATTACCTCTGAGGACTTGTGGAAGACGTAAGAGATGTGAGAGGTGCGAAGCAGAGAATGGGGAGGACACAAACAAAGGGGGACCCGAAACCGGGAGGTGAGTCAGCCTCACCTCTATTCCTAGGCTGACTTTAAAAGGAATTATTGAACAACCTATAGGCACCTCAGTAAAAAAACAGTGCCTGAAAACAGCCAACAGGATTTGCAAAGAGTGTATCATGTGAGATCATTTAACTTTCCTCCTTGACAAGGAAGCACAAGGGCTGGGTGAGAAGGTGGTGGTGGATGTGATCTCCTCTGACTTCACTGAGATCTCACATAACGTCCTATAAGCAGCTGAGGAAGATGATATCTCTAAAATGCGTGTTTGTCATTGCGAACGTATTTCTTCACTCTCAGGATGCTATTATCTGTGCCCTGAGAAGATCAGACTTTCGAACTGTGTGTAGCCAGACTGTCTCAGCTACCTTGGGGAAAGAGAGGCAGGACAAGAAGCTGCCACACATTAGCTGCTCCAAAAGAAAGGGACTGTACAGCCCTTTTCCTACTCATAAATGTGAGGCAGCTGGAGGTGCCTTGCCCCTCTGTTAAAGAAGGGTGATTTATCATCTTTTGCCTTAGATGAGAACATTTACATTGTTTCTTCCCAAAGACAGTTCAGGACATGCAAAATACCCCAACTTGCCTTGCCTGCCACTCTGTATATAGGAAATGGCCATTGCCTTGGTGAAGTTACTGAGCCATGTCCATGACTCCAAACCTTTCTCTTTAATAAACCCTGTGCACAGGGGTGAAGGTGCCCTTGACAACAAGGATGAAGTTGGGATTACAGACATGTCTTGCATTCGGGTAAATCCAGCATTCCAACAGTTAATTGGAGCTTGCTATCAAACTCAGAAAGCGTTACAAGGGGTCCTGTGAGGGTGTTTCGTGTAGGTGGCTCATTCACTCTTGTGTTTAATACTTTGGAGATACACGGTAGAGAAAAGGCCCATAAAATTTGCTGATGAAGTCAAGCTGTTGCAGGGACCCGAGAGGACACAATCACAAACCAAAATGATCTTGACATACTGAGGAGTTTCTCTGGTAAAACCAAAATCAATAAATAAACGCCGTGCTTAGGAAGGAGAATTCCAATGCAAACTGGGAAATAACTGGCTAAGCAGTAATACTGCAGAAACAAAGTTGTGGTGAGAGCTGACCACTAAATAGGACTTGAGAATGTGCTGCTGTTGCAGAAATACTGGTCCTGACTGAATTAACATATGGACAAGGTAGGAGCTAATTATTCTCCTTTATCTTGGTGGTGAAACCTCAGCTGGAGCATTGTGTCTGGTATCGGGCATCCCACTAAGATGTAGAATGATTGGGGAGAGTCCAGAGGAGAACAGCAAGGATAGCAGCTTTAGAAATGGCCTGCAGGGCAAGTGGCTTTGTTTTGTTCAGGAAATAATGATATGAGGAGGGATATGTCAGTGGTCTTCCAGCCCATACAATGTCTGTTACGAAACTGGCCTACAGGGAAAG
>NW_010407513.1:55429-70000 GCF_000710305.1 Buceros rhinoceros silvestris | reverse complement strand
AGAGAAATTCGCCGAACAGATGGGTCTCATTTTACTGTTAGAGGATGCTAACAAAGAAGGGCAGCAGAAAAGCCTCAGACAGTTTGGAGAGCTACTACAGAGCTTTTAAAGAACAGGTTAGACAGATATTTATCGCTGGTGAGATAAAGATATTCTTAACCCTGCCCCATGCAGGAGTAAATATCCTTCCAGCCCCTCACCTCTGAGTGGAGAAAGGTCCCTTCCTTCTCCTCTGAAAACTCTATTTCTGCACCTGAGAGGGAGCCCTGCAAATCAAAACAGAGAAGCCAGAAATTTCTCATCTGTCTGGACACAATGTGGAGCCAGGAGGGAACCGTGACACTCTGAAGAGATGGCTGAAGGAAACAGAGGCACCTCTCTGCAGCTCTGAACCAAGCAGTGGATAGCCAAGAATTTAACATCCCTGTCGTCAGCATCTTCTGCCGGCTCACTCGGGATAGCTGCGTGCTGAGCACAGGGGTGACAGATCCCTCTTCACCCAGCATGCCGCACGCTTTGTACGCTTTTCTAATCTTTTGGACACTGCATTGTCCATGGCCTTGAGAAACTTGCTACAGGAAAAGCAAGGAGTCACTGGCAAGGCTAAGAATGGGTAACTTCTGCTCCACACTCATCCTGTATGAGTTCAAGTCTTGGCACTTTTTTCCTACGCTGTGGCTCAAAGGATTAGTAAAATGGGGAGAAGGTAAGGAAGTTTTCACTCATGAAATTGTCAGAAAGATAAAAGAAACAAAAATAAGAATTCAGGAGGTATTATCTAGAAATGTCATTTTTACTCAGAAAGCAAAGAATTGTGTATTTCTGAATGCCTAGTGAACATATTTTTTTATGAAGTTTGTCTGTCTTTGTTACCATCACAAGTGCTGTTCCTGTCAGATTCCCTCATTTCACAGTCCTCCCCACCCCGCCCTCCCAAATTATCTACTTAAAGAGCAAGTAAAACCCATTTCCTAGTAGGTTTCAGCTTGTCAGCAGAGGAGTATGATTTAAATCATGTGCACGAATGGTTCTTGCAGTACTTGAAAGCTGATCCAGTTGCTTCTTCCCAAGAATAAACCAGAGGTTATGACAACGTCTGTTTTCTGAGAAATGAGAGGCAGCTTCTGACTTGAGATGTCTTATCCCAGGCAATGGGCGATACACAGGAATATCTCAGTGCAAAATTTAGCTTTAAAAGCATTTCTTCCCTGAAAAGCACATCTATCACTCTGAAGTATACTTAGTGTAACCAAAGAAAAGATGCCTTGAAAAGACTGTTCCAAACAAACATACTTTGCCAAAATCAAAGTACTTCAAATTTCTCAGTCCTTGGGATGTGTTAGTTCGTTCCTTTATAGAATCAAACTTTAGGAAAAGAGAAAAACACTTATCATCTAATGCAGCTCCCATTCTGAGTGGGACAGTTCTTACACTGTGTTTTATTAGCCATACAAGGAAGAGAGGGGGAGCCCGGTTAGAAAAATGACCCAGGACTCCTGTGTGGCAGAGGTGCTTTGCATTGCTGTTACTGAGGCAACGCTTGCTTTTGCAGCTTCATGCTCTGTGCTGTTGGTGGTTTGCAGCAGTGGAGAGCAATGGGCCAGTAGATAGGGAGTATCTGCCAACATCCAGGAGCATCTTGATCATTCAGGAACTGGCAGGCACTTCCATCTCGGTATCAAAGCCCATACGACCCAGAATAATGCGAGAGATGTGCCTGCCATTGATTCTCCAGGATCTACCCTGATTGTCCCACCAGGAACCACCATGGGACTGCCCACGGGTGCTCCGAAGGGACTAGGTGTGGACACAGAACGGAGGCTGGGACACTGTGCACTGCTCTGTGAGCATTTAGGTTTAGCCCTGGGATGACTGAAGCTGTCATGATCAACTCTTCGATAGTGCTGTAGACAGTCATCTAAGAACAAGCTTCCAAAAAACCCCAACAGATGAAATAACTGAGACTCACATAATAGACGTATGAGCTGGATTTGAGTGAAACAAAAGCCTTGGCCAGGGTAATGAACTCTTTGGAAAACAATGCACAGTTCAAAACAGTGGCTGGGAGAGTCGTCATCAACGTGGAAGAAATAGTTGCATTTCCCAGCCAACAAATCCTTTCAGTAAACACCGGCAACTACACAGTTTGCTCAGAGAGAAAAACCCGATTCCAAAGAAACACTTGTTCAGGCAGCATCAGGCCCCTGAGCTCACAGCAGGCAGGAATCACAAAAAAATCACAGAAGAGCTCTTTCACTCCTTATACATCACAACAGTGCAACCACACTGCAGAAACTGGGAGAGGGCTTGTGATCAGGGAGATGAGCACATTGGGTTCACGAGAAAACAAAAGTCAGGGGCTCTGAAACAGAGAAGGAATTTAATAATTGGTTCAGGGCTTCATTTTCCTTCAAAGCAGGAAGGTTTTATATTAATAAGTTGAGTTTAACAGGTTGCAGTATGATTAACTCACCGCCGTGACCGCGATTTTCATTTCTACCCTCATTCTGCAAGGTAACGCACAGAAGCAAGAGACCAAACAAGGCTAAAGCTTAAGCTTCCTGTAGTGGCTGAACATCCCAGGGGAGCCCAGACCCACAAGCATCTGAAGCACTGAACCAACACAGTCCTGCTAGCTGCAGCTCTGAGCCAGCTCGGGCAGGTCTAGCCCGAGGGGTTTGCAGCCAGAGCAGGGTTAATCCCTCTCTGGAATAATCCCTTCATAGGTAATTAAGAACTGACCATAGGCTGGAACCACCCGAGGAAGGGGCACATCTCCCTGCCCACTGCAAGGCTCACCCCCTTGGAAATCCAGCCACGGACACTTAACTGACACCACGGCAACGTGTTTCACTGGGGAGCAGAACATGCAGAGAAAGGAGGGGGACCGGCACTCGCCAAAGCCAGAAAAATCTCCTTTCAGTGGGGTACTGGGCTAAACTGAGGGAGCAGGTAGGTCTTCCGAGTACCCCCCATTTGCTTTTATTGAAATGCTCTGCATGGGAAATCACCGGCATTGGTCGATGCTGCCGCTGTTTGGATGAATGCACCATGTTATGTAAAAGCTAACTGTGCATCTATTCCTCACACAGCTGGACAACTTTCTTAGGACACGATGGAGAAACTTCAATTAATAAGGAATAAATCAGATCAATAGCTTTGCAAATTTTTGCTGGTGCATTTGCTGTTTGATGGATTCAGTTTATACAGAAACAATATTACAGCACTTTCCCAATACCAGATGAATTATACAGAGACTTAAATTCTCTGATCCAATATTTTGAACTGCTTGAGTAACTTGGATGACTTTGCTAAGCAAAGATGTAAAGTTGCAATTGTGAAGGCCAAAGAGTTCCAAAAATGAAGACTTTTTTTCTGTCATACCAGCTTCTGGATGCTCGTTTTGAGGTGTTTTCAAAAGGGCTTGAACTTCCCCAATGCACCGAGTTTGTCCTCATCTGAGAACAAATCAGGACTCCCTACTCCAGATATGGTTTCAACCCAGAAACTGAGGCACCCAAATTCACGAGCAATTTTGGAAATCATCTGGACCTAAACCAAATACTCTTTAAAATGGAAAGATGAGAGTAAAACAAAAATTATCAGGAAAAAAAAAAAGCCTGGCAAAGCAAGCTGCACTCAAGCATTGTCTTTTTTTCCTGGTGTGTGTCTGTGTGGAAGTTTCTCTTTGGAGATGGGAGGCTTTTTTCTTCCTCTGATCTGATTCTCAGCACTTAGGAAAGCTGCCAGCAGCTGAGAAGCAGCCACATTTCACACGCTTACCTCAAGCTTTATGTGATAGAGCCTAAACCATCACGTTATTTGATTGGATTAGGAGCAGTGCACTGCGGCATCGCATCATTACCTGAATTTAGTTGACCTCTGGGAAAATGTACTTCTGACGTCTCCATCAATCCGGCCTTGTGTTTTTAGCTCTGGCAGAAAAGATGCTGAGGGAAGCTCCAACACAGCAGCCCAAGCCAAGCTCCCGTGCACGATCTGTCCCCCGAGAGCAGGCAGCCCAGGCGCTGACCTGCTTGCGTGACTTCTGCAGCCGCTTGACTTTGTGCAAACTGACTGTCCCCAGCACAGGGGAGGGCAGCTGAACCGGGACCAATGCAGCCAGGCAATGTGCCGAGAGGCTTGGGAGGAGGGCGGAGGAGGGAGAGGAGGCTGTTGGTCTGGGAAGCGATTTTTCAAACAGGTGAGAAGTGTTTTCTCTCTTTTTGAATGTTTTTCCCTTAAACTCTCAAACAACTTCCATTTATCAATGTATGAAGGAGATTGATTATAAAAGAAATACCCAGGCTGTAAAAAGATGGAGCTGAATCCACTACGGGATCTCAAAGCATGCAAGGACAGCTTGGTTTTCTGCAGCTTACAGCCTTGATCTCACGATCAAGGATCCCAGAAGGAGGTCCATCCCTGCCCCTTCCATGTAACAGTACCAGCTTACGGGCTCAGGATGAGAGAAGCCTTTGGGAAAACAGATGCAGAGAGCTAAAGCAATTGGTGGCAAAAGCTACTGCCCTTTTCCCACGGGTGTGGGTGTGCTGATATCCCTCTCTGACCGTGAACAAGGGGCTGAACTTAGCATTAGTTCTAAACAAAGTCCTTCTTAATCAGACTTCGGTTGTGGCAGAAGGGTCCTTGAGAAGGACCTGTAGTTTGGTTTGGTTTGGGTTCCTCGTTCAAGAAGAGTTTCTTTTTTTCCTCCTGTGTTGTAAGTCTCTGCATTTGTTTTGCTGTCACACGATTTTTGTTTATTTCAGACAAGATCTCACATCTCGCAGGGAAGCGTGGCACAGTGGAGCTGGCTGCAGTGAGCCGAGCACAGAGAGAGCACAGGATTATTGCCGTTTCTCGTTTTCTGAGTGGTGCAGTACCATGGCAAAACCTCAGCTGTCCCTCTCTCTCCAGACCAAGACCTCAACGGAGTCACCCTGGAACATCCGTGGGATGCACGTCTCCAAAGAGCTACAATGCAGTTTCCCAGCACCCCCAGTCCCACTGCAGATCAGAGCTCACACAAACAGCTTTGATCTGAATCTGGCTCCAAACCAACCCCATCACAGGTGTTTTCACGGTCAGAGAAGGAGCCTAGAGCAATTGCCCCAAAACCCTTTAATGCTCATTTTAAAAATAAATGTGATCAAGTATTCCTAGAAGATGACCTGTAAAGGGTTAATTTATAACAGATCATTTAATAAGCATGCTGAAACTAGCTTTCAGAAGGCTCAGCAGCTCAATAGGTTGCCCACACCACAGTTTTTCATAATTAAAAATGCCTCTTATCCAGGTGCTTGTGTCTGTAAGATGCCTATGGGAACAATTAATTATTTACTAAACCTTTAGCTGTTTATAATGAAAAATTCATAGAAAGTGTGACCATAAACAGACTAAGCTAGGAAATGCTTCAGCAGATGAAGAAAAAAGAAAATGAAAGCATTTCATTTCAAGAAGTGTAAGTGCCTTTTCACCCACCAGATCGTGGTGCAGAAGGGACAAGGTCCTTTATCCTACACCAGTATATAGGATGCTGCTTGTCGTCAAAGAGAGAAACACCCCATCTCTTTTACAGCTCTTCCTTGCTTGCAGTAGTAGCTTGGCATGCAGCAGTCAGCTCTGGATGACATTTAAAACTACTTTCAAAGCTTGTCACACAGCTAGCTACATCCCAGTTCTGTGCGGTGCAAGATCTTTCTCTTGCGAAGCAACTTCCTGTCTTCAAACAGCACTCCCAGCTATCCTCGCTTTTGAGGGTGTAAAGCAGTTTCACTTTTCGCCTATGACACCATTTAACCATCCGATTTTTGTAACTCACCAGTGTTCCTTGTAATGGGCCTGGGGTGATTGTTTCGTTGGGTCTCGTGTTCAAAGTCAACAGCAAGTGCCAAGTACATAAAAACACTGTGTTTGTCTACCCTTTTTTCCTGAGAAATCGCCTCCATTTCTCTTAAAATGTGGGTGTGCTATCAATTCCTCTGTACCATAACCCAGGAGTTACAAGCTACTGCTAAAGATTTGCTTGGCTGCCTTCCCCATCAAATCCCATTTTTGTCACTGGCGCTATCTGAAAGAAGCATCCACACCACACTGGGTGGCCCTAAGTGAACAAAGCAGTGGAAGGCTGATGAAAGCATTCGAAGACTGTTAGGAGAAAGAGAAAACAAAGGTGTGGGATATAATTTTAACAGCAAATATATTTTAAAAATAGAGGTAATCTCCTGGAAAATATTATTTTTCTACCCCCATCATCAAGCAAGAGGAATCAAAATTCAAATATGAGCCTGATACGTGGATTTGATAGGAAATGTGGAGGTTTCTTTGTCTCACACTGCTCAAAGCCTGCAAAATCAAAGCTGACCTGACAACAAATGTTCACCATCTCCCAATTTCACCTGGGAAAGGAAAAGCTGAGAAAGGTACAGAAATCTGTCAGACCTTGAGGTACTAGCAGTACGTACAACTGATGGCATCTATCTTGACCTGCCTGACTTCTTTAAGCCCTTTGATATGGTCCCATATGCTTCTAAAAGTCTGTGGCAAATATTTTTCATCCATCCTCTTCTTTGTGTGGCAAATTGCTCCCTGTGACCAGGTAGAAGTGAACTTCTCAATCTTGGTACCAAACCTCTTCCCTGTACTTCTCCTCCTCATGATCTTCCTCCAACTTGCTCTCTTCACTGTACAGACAATGCCATGGGAGCCTTTCTGTATGGACAAAGATGTGTCCTTTCAATCAGCGTCTACGGTGAGGAAGTCCCCAACAGAGGCTGGAGGAGATCATGGGGTCATTGCAGGTGTGCCATCTCACTGACACACTCTGTAAAAGTCTTCCCGTGACCCATGCTCTCAAGGGGCTGGCTTTCACAGCAATGGTGATATTACATCTCGTTTTCCTCAAAATGCTCATCAATTGCTGCACGTAGATGTAAGTTTTACATGACTGTATTTCGTTGACTACACTAGGTTTGAAAAATAACAGAACTCCATACTCATATGGCTGCATCTTCCTAAGCATTCAAAGTTCTGCTTCAAATTAAGTAGACAAAGAGCTTGAAACTAGGCTTTTCACCTTCTTTGGAGATGCTCTTCTCGGTGCGTTGTATGGTTATTTGGGACACAGCCATTTCATCTTCCTCTCTTGACACTGCTCTGCTTGGCATAGCTGAATTAAGACCTAATGAGGAAGAGAAAGTGGGAATTTCTCCGTAACAGTGGTTTGGGCAGTCACCTGGGATGCAGGACACTTACTCCTAGTTCTTGCGCCAATGAATAATGAATTATTAATGCTAAGATAGAACAACTTCAATATGTGTAGATATGAGAGATGCATCTTCATAACTGGAGAAGCTGAAGTAGCTGCCGGTGAGGGCTGTAAGAAAACGCAGCCGAGGCACAATCACAGCAGTCTGCCAGGAATCCACAATCATCTGCCAGCTCCAGTTTGGCTGGATCTTCCTTTTCTGCTTTTGTTTTGGACTTCAGTCCAAGCACGATAACAACTAGAGGCAGGAGGACAACACCCCATCTCTAGACAAATGTCTAGTGGTGCGAGACTTTATTTCATCTTTTAATGAATATTCACTCCATGCTTTATTCTTCTCCATTTTCTGTGCTTTTATTGACATTGTCATTTTATGTCTCTTGGAATATTATTGCACAAGGACAGAATTAAGTTCTTGAATTTCCTCTTACCTGATTGTCAGCTTCCTTCAACGTTAACTGCCTCTCCTCCTGGTTTCTTTTATTTTACTCTTCTCCCCGGCTTCAGAGCCCACCCTCCCTATCTCCACACCCAGTGGCTTCTCTTTAACGGCCCTTGGTTAGTGTCTCATCAGGCTTTATTCCCCCTTTTCTCAGTGATGTCTGTAATCTTGGCTCACATTTCACACTGTCCTACCTCTTTGGCGCATCTTCTGCAACAGCTTAAATCAGTCTGGTCATAAAGGACGGTTAGTTCAACATAATATATCCCTACTCATACCTTTCTTTGGACATGAACCTTCTTCAAAGTTGGAAAACGTTTCTCTTTCTTTCCTTTCTGTCTAAAATCTTTCCATGCTGTGATGAGATAGCACTGCTCTCCCAGGCAGCCAGGTCAGACCTCACATCTTCACCAGAACAAGTTTCCCGTCATTCTTCTCTCCACACTTCTCTGTTTTGTGATTCTGTGAAAATTGTCCATGTTGAGACACACTTTGCTCTGTTTCTCTTCAGACTCCTTTCTCATCTGACTCCAAAACCTTCAGGACTGTTCAAACACTCAGATATTTCCTCCTCTCTTAAAAGCTTTCTGTACCATCCTCTTTTCCTTTTTTGCCATTTTCTCGCCCCTTATTCATTAGGAGCGACAATAAAAGCAAATGGAAGCTCACAACTCAGTTGGTTTTTGACAGTCAAATGTTTGCAGAAGACCAGATGAGGCTCGTTCTGCAGTCTGGTTCTCCATTCAAATTCAGGATTGTCTCTCCTTCCATGGCACGGAGGTGGTCTGCAGATACTGCCTTCTATTCCTATCTCCTCTGTGACTTTGGCACTCAGACCCCGTGTTCTGGCAGTTTTGTGCTTCTTATTCATGCATTCTCATCTGTAGGATTTAAAACAATATTTCTTTCATGTACCTGGAAAATACTTGCTCCCCTCTGCCCTCAATTTAAAAAATTCTAAGGCTAAACACCTCTCTTGAAATTCCCAAGAGTTTTGCTTGTAGTTTTATTTTGGGTTGGTTTTTCGTTTCTTTTTTTTTTCCTCTTTTTTCTTTTTTTCTTTTTTAATTTTTCTTCTGAGCATGCTTCTGTTTCCTATGAATAGTTTGTCTCTGAAGATGAAAAATACTTAGCCATTGTTTCAAGGTTCACTAAGGAAGATGCTTTTTAAAATGAAAAGCAATAAAAATATGAAGATATTTCAAAAAGAAAAACACTAGCATAACCGGGCATAAGTAGTACATTCATAATTGAAACATTAATCAGAAGAATACATCAAAAAAACTAGATGGCATAAACCCACCTTTCTTTTCTCTTCCCTTATATTTTGACTCCATTTGACTACTTCCAGGAAAAGTTTTTCTTACCCTTTCCTCTTTCTGTATCACAAAGAACAAAATATGTAGGCTAGACTCAGCCATGCAGCCCATGCTCTGCTCCACAGTCTCCCACTATGGTCACATCGAGATTGGCAGGAATGACAAGTGACAGCAGCAATCTGTCTGTGGAGACACATGGCCTCCATGAAAACAGGACCTAATTGTGCATTCATTTGCTCCTCGGGTGAAGACCATTTGGCCAAGGTTGACCAGCTCTAGATTTGAGTAAGTTCTCTAGGACAGGAAACATTATGGAACCTTACAGGCCATCCTCTCAGATGTCTTTGAAATTGAGAAATGATTTCACGAGTTAGTTCCCTTTTTTAGCCTGCTGTTTGCTTAATTCCCTGTGGCTCTGGTTGAGGAAGGTGCATACAAGGACAAGCTAGAGCAATCCAGACACCCTACACGCAAGTACTTACCTTCTTATCTCAGCCCTTACCTCATGACATCGGTCAAAAGCACACCATTCCTCAAGCATATCCTGACATGATGGATGGACCAACACAAATTCCTTTTCAGAGAGTGTGTGCTTGTCCTCCTCACCTGCTGGGCAAAGGATCGAGTCAATACCACGCACCTTTGGCAGCTCCTGCTGCGATGGATATCTTACTCCACACACACAGGTTGAGAGCATTTGACTTTCTGGCATTACTGACAGACAACATAAACTCAGAAGATTGTTCATTGTTGTGCTCCAGGTCAGAAAGCAGATCTGGAAACAACACTGGGTTTCATCCTTCTAAATCAGCACTTTCCCCAGTGCCTATCCTGAGGGAAAGAATTAACCTCCACGGAGCTGGCCATCAAGTCTGATATGCAAGTTGTACATCACGTTATATTTGAGTGTTAGTCCCCAGTATTGTGTTCATTTTGTATTCATGTTCACACTCCCAATCTCTACACGCACACGTGTACTCCTTACATGAAAAGACCCAGAGTGTTACAAAATCAAGCACTCAAAAATGAGCAAGCATCAGAAGGGAGGTTTTCTATGCCACCATAATTTCATACAAAATCACATAGATTAGTCGGAAAGTGGAAGGAACCTCTGGGTATCATCTAATCCAACCAATCTGCTCAGAGTAGGGACAGTTAGAGCAGAGTGCTCAGGGCCATGTCCTGTTGGGGTTTGAATATCTACAGGGATGGAGACTCCACAGCCACTTCGGGCAAACAGTTCTAGTACTCGACCACCCTCAGAGTAGAAAGATTCGTTATTCTCTCCAGTTTCATTTTTTTTCCTCCCATCCCTATCTAATTGCTTCTAAATACTTGAATTCTGTTGGTTTTACCAATTTATTCTGCATCAGGCTGTTTAGTTGTTACAGTTGTTTTGCCAGCTTTCACAAGCAGCATGCAATTATTTCACCAGTATCACCAGTGACACCAGCAACGTTGCCTGCATTGTCATAAACGCAGACTGTGGAGCAGGTTAATATTGCTACCAAAACATTTTTGTTGTCTCTATAAACTGTGTGAAAAAAAATTTTAATTACAGTAACTTAATTCACTAAAACTTAATTAAGAACTTGGATGCTCATTGCCCAGAGCAAGTTAGCATGAAATTCAATTTGTGCTCATCTGCTTAAGACTGGCAGAGTGCAAGACAGTGCCTGAAACACCCCATTTTACTAAAGTTTACTGGTGCGTGCCATTATTTGTATTATGGTTATTCTTTGTGTCCCAATAGTGTCTGAAGGATTCAGCGCCCCCCTCTAAAAATATGCATGTTCAACACTCTCTACAACATTAAAATATCTAAGTGTTGGTGTACTTGCTCTACCTACACTGAATGCCTGAAAACTTTTGCATCTTCTCTCACAATACCTCTGGGATACGCCTTTCTTCTGAGTCCACACAACTAACAGATGTCCAGGCACAGACACGTCCCTTATCTCAGAAAAGTGTTCTCTGGCTTTGCATTCCTGATCTCTCACTCTGAATACGTCACCTCCTCCCCTCGGTCCACAAGTAGGCAGGCCTGGGAAGAATCTCCTCAGTCTCCAGATCTAGAAGGATGCACACATCAAGTAATCTGTTCCGGAAATGGATCAAGTTCCCCTTTAAACAAGCGAGTTCTCCTTTTCCTAGGATCCACATTCATCCCATTTATCCAGTTCTTTGCACATTACACGATGTGTTAATTTCTGGTCTTTCTTGCATCATTAGAAAAGTTTGACATCACATCAATTTAATCACTACTGAAATCCAGGAGCAGGAAATACACCGTGTTTATTTTATCAAGAAAGCAACCAGCTGGCTCTGGTATGTTCTAGCAGCTGATAAAGCCACTTGGCCATCATACTTTTCCCTGACATCCATGTCTAAGTATTCTTGCCTTTGAATTTAAGTGTGTGGTTAATCAGGTAGAAAGTTATTCTTCCATTAGCACTTTCATATTCCATTCATCAAAACCCCTGAGTACAAGCCAGGTAATATGTATTAAATTGATAGAAATAGAAGTAAACAAAGATTTTAAGATCAAAAGAGTGATGCTTAGTGATGCTGAGAACATAAATGAATGAAGAGATGAATAAAGGAATGAGTAAATTATTACAGTAAGGTGATTAGGTAAAGTGGTGAAATGACATAACATTAAACTCATTAATTCTCTTCCTAACCAGCTCCTGCTATACAGGGTGGGCAATTGAAGTCATTTCCCTTTTCTTAATAGATGATTAATTACATTTTAGCCCGCCTATGGAGCTATCATACCATGATAGACTCCCCTGGTATAATAGAGTTATACTCTTTAGCTGGCAAATGCAGCCTGAGGCTACAACTTCTAGTTGCATTAGGACTAAAATGTTATTCAAAAATAAGGTCATAGAGTAAAACAAAACACCGAATTGCGGAAGAGAACGTAACACTTTTCATCCTTGCCATTGTTTCCAGCAATTCCATGGCATGACAAATGTGGTGAATAGGTGTGTCAAGCAAAGACTTACGCATCACCCTTTTACCTCTCATTATTTGAAATTACTCTTTTTTATGAAACTTGCCGGATCTGGTGGGGCAAAGAGCTCCATCAAGCATTACCGCAGCCAGCTGTGAGGTGCTGCAGTTAGTCATTCACAAAATGTATTAAGAACAAAACCAGGACAGCTCTAATTATTATAAATGGGTCATTAAATTCCTTTCAATTGCAATGTGAAATATAATCTCCAAATAGGAAGCATCTCCTGGAAAAAAATCTCTTCTCTGAAGTTGAAAAAAAAGACCTGTTCTGGCCTGAATGTGATAGAAGGTGGAATGCATTTTCCTAATGAATGTTAGTATTATTAAGACATTAATAGCTACTAATGGGGGGCAGGTCTGGGATGACAGAATTAATATTTATAGAAAAGGTACTATGCAAAAAGGAAAGACAGCCTTGAATTGTCATTATTTCAGATCTAGATTTTACAGCATTAAAGCTCTTGTGGGCGAGGTTGTATAAGGTGATCTTAGAGAAATTTCCAGTAATTTTCTGAAAATCACTGCTCAGAGAGGGCAAGGACTACTTTTATGCATTGCCAAGGGAGCTAGTGGAAGTCCCTTTCCTGAGAACACTTGAGAAGACGTGACATCGTGTGTAAGCATCAGCCTTTTCAAAACAGCAACGGTGGAACAGCGCAAAATGGAAAGAGCCCAAAGGGAAGAAGCGAAGACACAGCAAGCAGTAGTTATTCCCAAAATGACATGCTAGACCTTTTGTTTCAGCTATTCTGTTCCAAACTGCATGCACTAGATTAAGACACATTGCACAAGACAGAGGAGAAGACAGAGAATGTGTACTAGGGCTGAGAGCACAGGCCAGAGCAACTTACGCCACATACCTCAGACAATGCACTTAATGTGGACTTGGGAATCAGTTACACATTGCTTCACATGAGCTAATAATACACAAAACACCATTAAATAGCTTTTTCTGTAATATGGAATATTTCAGGCCAAAAATCTGACCTCCTTGTCAGCAAGGCAAATGAAATGATCAAATTAAACTGTAGACATCGGTGAAAGGTACAAACCAAAAGCTTGTATTCAAACCATTTGAATGCAGGCAGTGGTGGCGACAGGCCAGTTTCACATATAGCCTAAATCCATATTAAGTAACTTTTCTGGATTTACATGGGCCCATAAATAGGGGGGCTTATTCTTCTTCCATGTATGTGTCTCCTATGGACTGTTAATTCTTTAAATAGGGACAGGATAGAAACAGAATAGAAACAGAAAATAGAATAGAACAAATGGCATAGAACAAATAGAACTGGAAGAGCTACAGATAATTAAATCAGAATGAGAGACTTGGTGAAATGTTCCCTAAAAGCCTAACTGAAAGTCTGACTCAGCAGTAACTCCTAATTCCTAGTTCTGTTTGTACGTCCTCATAGTTACGGCTTATGTCTATGGTGAGGGGAGCTTTGCAGCATGCACATTCGATACCAGATAAAGAACAGCACATGTGACACTTGCAGTCCCAAAGCCCAGAGAAAAGCCAAAGTTCTTCCCCAGTGGCCTTGTGCTGACCTCTGCCAGCATCAGAAGCAGCACAACGTGAATCAGGGGACTTGTCACCAGAACCAGTGGCTGAATAATGCCTTGCTTATCATCTCTCCCATCAAAGATAATCATAAGTAATAAATCCACAAGCAAGTCCAAGTTCTTTCAGAAATGTCTTTTGAAAAGGCAAAAGGAGAAATTTAATAAAAGGTCTGTTCACGGATAAAGAGAGGACTTCACGAGAGCTCCCAGCCAGCCAGTCCGCACTGCTGGCACTACAGCAACACAGTGCGCAGTTACACACCGATGGAAAGAGAGTTTTATGACCTTGGAATACGAACCGTATCTTATGTCAGCAAGTCCAGCTTCCTTATATTCAGAGCTACAATGTACCACCCTCACAAAACAAATCAAACCGATTCTTCTCCATTTTATCATTCTGAAAAGCTTTAATTCCTCTGAAAGAAACTTTCTGCCAGTTTCCAGCCAAAAGGCGTTGTAGCTGTTTGCTCTCTTGCCAGCATTGCTGCCTATAAATACCTGAGTGGAAAAAGAACTATTTAAGCTAAAAGAGAACCTCACCTCCAGCCAGACTGTGTTTTGGTTGTCTGGGAAAGCCAAGCTCTTTCAATTCCTCCAGTTGAGAAAGGTTCTCCACTCCTGTCAACACTGAAGTAACTTTTTTTGCAGGCTCCACCTGGAGTTCATCTGTATTCAGCATAAATATAATTTCAGTGCTCTCAATTTCCCCGCTCTCAATTTAAGCTAAAAGAGAACCTCACCTCCAGCCAGACTGTGTTTTGGTTGTCTGGGAAAGCCAAGCTCTTTCAATTCCTCCAGTTGAGAAAGGTTCTCCACTCCTGTCAACACTGAAGTAACTTTTTTTGCAGGCTCCACCTGGAGTTCATCTGTATTCAGCATAAATATAATTTCAGTGCTCTCAATTTCCCCGCTCTCAATTGACTGGCTCAGCCAATAAACCCCGAGACACATGT
>NW_010407513.1:37979-55306 GCF_000710305.1 Buceros rhinoceros silvestris | reverse complement strand
CATGGTTTTGCCAGCTTCGTATTTCATTGTCAACCTGCAAACAAACATGTTATTCTCTTCCTCAGTCATTTTCAGCTGATGAGCACTGCCCCATTGCCCGAGTTCCTGTCTTCAGTCCCACATGAGCTGGGTGTTCTTCTGCCTGTATTTGATTTTAGGTCTCATATTGCAATCTTCTGAGTCACCCAACACCCTTCTCACTCACAATACACCCAATTCCCTTTAATTTGATTTTAGGTCTCATATTGCAATCTTCTAAGTCACCCAACACCCTTCTCTCTCACAATACACCCAATTCCCTTTGCATGGAGGATGTGTCATTACTGTTGTAAGTTCATGCTATTCTCATATCCCCAATTTTATGCCAAGTTATAAAAGAAAATATTAAACATGACCAGTCTCAAAACGCATCTTCATGGAACTCTGTTAGTAGCACCCACTGGCGCTGATAATTCATTGTCATTGCAACCAGTTAGTTACATCTCTGCGAGCTCTTTAAGCACTGCACCCATCTCCGTTTCTCCAGTTATAGTGCTAATTGACATTGAAGAACTGTAGAAAATAAGCTACATTGCTGATACCAAGTTCTTTCCCACAAGAAAGCTACTGGGTAACTTAACCCAATCCTAACCATACGTCCAGCTTGCCTCCTACCCCATTTGTCACTCTTTGGTCAAGCTGTCCTTTGAAATTTATTTAGAACTTGGTATTCCATGAGATTAGACCATGATCCTCTTACGTTTTCTTCTTCATTGCTGCTCTTCACATATTTAATGCAAGAAGAAACGTATGTTGTGGAGAAATAGGACAACTGTGAGTGTGAAACATGAAGCCTGCACTTCTTATTGTAAGAGAGCTTGTAAATAAAGTGGGGAATTCAGTCATTCAACTAATTAACACATACAGTACACAGGAGATGAGTAAAATTGTGAGGACTGGAAAAATAGTGGGGTTTGGTTTTGGGGTTTTTTTGACATTTTCTATCAAGAAAACAAGGCTGAAGCCATCATGCTGTGTGAGGGACTATGAGTATAAATCTATCTGTGTCTCAGTTGTCTGCCTATCTAGAAACCTTTGAATGAGAGAGACCCTACAAGTCACTCCAATGTGGCCTCACTCTGACTAAAAGATAGAGAATCCACTCCCCCTTAGGAACCACAGGATGATGCAGTTACAGTGCCATCACATTGCTGTGAGTGAGGTCACGCTGAAATGGGCACTGAGACACCCCAGTTAAGCGGAGAATGCTGTTATTCAGCTAAATCTAAATTTACTCCTGAGTGTCTTTGAGGTATGAGTTCATACTTCAGTGCCGTGAAGGACATCAGAAAAAGTCAGGCCGATAATTACCTCCAAACGAATAATTTATTTAACAAATTTAGATATTTCTTTTTTTGTGAATTGTGCCCTATGAGTACAGGAGAACACCATTTTCTTTAATTCGTTATGTTAAAATTCTGCTGAATATTTTCTGCGAAGATTTTCTGATGTGAAAAATGAGGACATTCTTTCAACAGTCCAGTGACCGCAGTGACCAGGATTATCTCGTGATCGCGAGGTAGCATTCCTCCTCTCTTTGTTGTATCCTTTGCTTGTTTTATTCCAAGCCTGTAAAAAGCACAGATCTTCTCTTGTTTTATCTTCACACACGGTTTAACACTGTGGAGCTAAGCACTCTACATCTCACTGTAAGATTAATAATTCAGGCTATGATCTCTGCTGTCAATACACGTCAATCACAGCTATTATACAGTTGTTCAAGACAGGCAGCAAAGCACCTCATGATATCCTAACAACATTTCAATGAAAAACAAGAATTCCAAAATCCCCATTTACTGCTGTGGTCGGAAGGGCCATGTCTAGAGTGGCTACTTTGGCCATCTGTTGTAATGCTTAACAAGAGCAGCATGCTTCCAACCATCCGACTTAGGTGATAACCGAGTCAGTGCAGGTCAATAGAGAGGATTAAACACCTTGGAAGAGCAGTTGAGAGTCAGCTACGGTACTCACATCTCTCCAGTGATGCTTTCGGGACATCATATGTTGTCAGTAGGGCAGTGACATTTTTAACGAGGAGTTCAGCTGCTGTGGGATGTGTACAGGACTGGTCATGAAAAAATACTCCCTTCCCTTCCTCATTGTCTCAATCCACAGATTTAGGAGGGGTGAGGTGGGGGGACAAATATACTAAACAAATGCCATGGAAAAACTCACAGTAAACCAGAATGAAGGTGGAAATCCAATAGGAAGCTTCCTTTCCCTGCACACTTTGCTGTACATTTCACTACAGGCATGGCACGCTGAGCTGGAGACAGTACTTGCTGTTGGACTAGATGATCATTGTAGATCCTTCCAATCGAAATAATCTCTTCTATTCTAAACTGTGAGGGCTCACAAATTATAGGAGGGGAGGAAATGTGTTCCTGGAAGCAAACTCTTAAGTTTTTGACAAGAATTATAGAGCAGAACTCCACAGGAACCTCCTCTGAACAATTCTCAGTGCCAACCCCAGAACTGACTAGAATCATAGTCCCAATGTCTGGCTGAAAGAAGCTGTGGGAAGAAAGGGTAGAGATTTATTAGGATGTGTGGGAAATCCTGGAAGGCATGGAGCAAGACCAACACAAAAGCAGAATCAACCTGCAGGCACCATAGTTCCTGCATCTAGAGATGGGACAAACCAACAGGCAAGGAAAAGATGCAGCTGGAGATCATGACCGTTCACTTTGAAGATCAATTGAAGACAGAAACCTCCTTTCCTTAACAAGATATAGCCTAAAAATTAATAAAATGTAGGTAGCAAGCAACAAAGATCAGACAAAAAATACAGACCTCTATAAGGACTGGGAAGAAAAATTGGCATTCAGGCCTGGGCTAAATATGTTTGTGGTTCTTCGCAAATATTAGAAATTTAACAAATAACTTAGGAGAACTATAATGACTCTTTTAAATGCCAATATTGAGTTAAAATAAACCTGGGGGAGAGATGTCATCTGTGTAGCAACATGGCAATATTCACTAGAAGGTCTGCCAAAGCAAACAGAAAAAGGGGAATGATCACGGAGGAAGTGAATTCAGCATTTTTTTCCCCCAGTAACTGGGCTGAACTCAGGTCCCACAAGTAGTTAATAGTACTAACCCTTCTGAAGCTCCAGCAGTGACTCTGGAAAGATGTAAGAAGCTGCTATTTGCAGCTGTCTTCCTGCTGCAAAGACACAGGGACCCATATATCTGAGGCCTGGGTGTTCTCTCCAGATATTCCCAAATCAGATCCTGTCCCTAACACTCATAAACAGTAGAGTGGTAAGACGAAATTATTTCTTACTTACTAGAATATGTATCATTCTGTTTTCACCAGAACGTATGAGATGAAGGCTCCAAAAACTGCAATTTAGGGTTTTGGTAATTTGCTTTTTAACATGGAATAAAGCTCTCTTTTTCTGCAGAAAGAGCAATTTTGCTCGTTGGTCCTGGCAGCTCCAGTCAGAACCACCTACATGGCTCTGATCTATCCCACACAATTTCATGAGCCATCAACAAAGCACTGCTCTTTGCTTTGTATCGGCATAGTGACAGTGCTAATGGCACCCGGGCAGCCCAAAGGTTCTGCCATCGCGGTGCGGAGAAGAGCTCGCTGGGGTCTGAGGACTGACTCAGAGAAGGGGGGACAGAGGTACTTCTGTCTTGCCTGGAGGAGGATTATTGTAGCAATCAGCTCCAGCCTATAAGGATGACTTCCCACACCCCATGGAAGCCAGTCGCCCTGCCAAAATCTGCATACACCGCTAAGTGGCTACACGGAGCACATCAGCCAGCCTAAAGGCATGGCTGCTGCTCTGCGGGTCCAAAGAGCACATTGTGGCTGTCTCTTCTCTGCTTGATGTAAAACAAGTTTGAGAACAATCTTAGGCAACCTCAGCCCTCTGTCGCCCAAGCTCCCCACGCATTCTTCTGACTTTGGCTCAGTACTCAAAGTCCTCTCAAGCTCTGCACACAGCTTCAGGGCCCATGCAGGGACAGGCAGATTGCAGGAGCATAAAACCCAGCTTAAATTGCTCTACAGGCTTTCTTTTCTGTGTGAACAAGTGCTTGGTAAAAGAAAATACAAAAGCTCTGTCTCCAGATAAAGCTCTACCAGAGGCAAACACTACATGAGATATCTTCACCTTTTTGCATGTGATAAATATTTGAGCCCATGTCTTTAAGACACCAGGTTAAGGTGCTTAACATTTGAGTACACATCATTGAAAAAACAGGTTGGCACTTCAGAACTAACTCATCTCTATTTTTAGTCTTAACACAGCTATAACATCCCCAGAAGCCTGACCACCCTGCTGTGATTAAACACCATACTTCTACGGTGAACTGCTGCCTGGATTTCAGAGCAGGTACATTTATTTAACGTCTCTGATCAGCACAGTAAACCCTTATTTTTTCAGTAAGACTATTGAAACAAAAGAGCCATTCTCCTTTTCCATATTTCACCACACAAAGGAATTGTTATTGGTGATTTACATTTTTATTAGGACTAGCAGAAGGACTTACATGAAGTCAGTTGGGAGTTTTCATGCCTGTCGCATCAGTGAAAGTTGCTGGGACAATGTGGAAAAGTAAATCTGAAGTGCTAAAATATTGTGAGAGGGCAAGGACGAGTCTTCTGAAGATTTAAGATCTGAAATAGCCAGACACAACAGATGGGGGATGAGAACTGGAAGGGGAACAGGGCATTGGAAAAGTGTGCTCAATGCAGGTATTTTTATTTCTGAATATCTATACAAATGTTTTAAGTCTTAGAGTACTTATTCATCATTTAAGTCATTCATAGAAACCTCTATGTAGGACAAAGACTGTTCGCAAATACACAACAGAAGATGGGCTGGTCAGAGGGAACATCGTCCAAGCAGGCAAGACAGAACATTTTGACAGAAAGAAGTATTGTCAGATACATTTTCTATGTGGAGGAAATGAAGCAGGGGAAGATTGAGGCTCTTGCACTGAGGTGTGAAGATGTAGGTTACCAAATGTCAGCAAGGTACTTGAGCTCCCGTTCTAGTTCATGGAGATCCAGACAATGCAATCCGTGGGAACTAGGTGTAGCTCAGTATTGTATGCCACCAGGATTTCTCTCTGAGTTGCATTGACCAGGTCTCACCCCATTCTGTTGCCTTGGCAATTGAATTTACATGCTCTTAGGTATCCTGTCTGTTCTTCACCTTCCTCTCAAGAAGCTAAACAACCTCCTCCAGCCCCTCTGTTGTATCTGATAGCCACATGGATATGTCTGCGATGCATCTCAGATACATCTCAGTTGGTACCAGATAACTGTGGCTAGACAAGTGAGTTCTACCCATCTTGTGACTGTCATGGAGGTGTCAATAGACACGTCATCCACGTATAGATGTCTTAATTTGGAAATAAATTCTACCATTAGGGTTTCATTTGAGGTTTTAAATTTTTGAACTTGGTGTTTGTCACAGATCACCTCCAGATTCACGTGTCCCACCATGTTCTGGCTGTTCTCTATCCTCCACCAAGCAATCAAAAGTTTCCTACCGATCCTGCACCATATCAGCAAACCCTGCACGAAAGTCTTATGCACTGGAGGGTGCTGCGACTCAGTTATTTTGGGAATAAAGTTCAGCTGCCCAAACACAGCCTGTGGAGTCACTCTGGGCGCTGTGGGTTATCCTGCTGCTGCTCCAGAGTGGTGCAGTTCCTCTTGTCAGTCAGATTTGGTACAATACATGTGTCCCGCCTGTAGTAACAGTCTGTCTGTGCTCTTACTCCACCAATTGGTCATTTGGTCCATTTGGTCATTTAACCAAATCCAAATTTTAATGCAGACAAAATGCAGTGAATTAAGAGGCTGCACATAGGCAGCTACTACGGCTCCCCTGACTCACGATAATTCATTATGCGGTGCTAAGTGTGACCATCCCCATCTCCTCCAAAACAACAAAGTAGTGCAGCTCAAACGGCTGGATCTCCTTAGTCTCTGCACTGAGTCTGGTCCCATCCAATCACCCAATCGTCCCATCAAATCCCATCCAAGTTTGGCAGAAAGGCTACAAAATGGCAGGCTGTGAGAAAAAAGAAAAAAATCTGTGTGTGGCTGGAAAATTCGTGGCTATCACATCAGAGACTGTCTATGCAGTAAGCTGGGACCGCTGTGCTTTCTACTACCAAAGGGCTAGAACCTGATCATGCAGCTGATGTGTATCATTGCAGCTTGTTACAGCCAAAAGCTTTCCCTTTTCTCTTCCATCTAGACCACTTGTATCTGTCAGCCTCATCCAACAAGAAAAAAGCATCTCAGAGTAGGCAAAAGCATTTACTCTGTATTTCTATAATTACCATGACTGCAGATGAGATGTCTGAGCACTCTCTTACACATCAGGGAGTTCCTCTAGGCACCATCCAACTACAAGTATCTCCAACCAGCAGTGTGCCCAGGTGGCCAAGAAGTCCAACAGCATCCTGGCTTGTATCAGCACTGGTGTGGCCAGCAGGAGCAGGGAAGTGATTGTCCCCCTGTACTGGGCACTGGTGAGGCCACACCTTGAATCCTGTGTCCAGTTTTGGGTCTGTCACTGCAAGAAGGACATTGAGATGTCCAAAGAAGGGCAATTAAGCTGCTGAAGGGTCTAGGGCACAAGTTCTAAAGTTCTATGAGGAGCAGCTGAAGGAACTGGGATCGTTTAGTCTGGAGAAAAGGAGGCTGAGGGGAGACCTTATCTCTCTCTACAACTCCCAGAAAAGAGGATGTAAAGAGGTGGGAGATGGTCTTTTCTCCCATGTTACAAGTGACAGAACAATAGGAAACATCTCAAGCTGTGCCAGGGGAGATTTCAGTTGGATATTAGGGAAAATGTCTTTACAGAGAGCATTGTGAAGCATTGGAACAGGCTGCCCTGGGAAGAGGTGGAGTCCCCATCCCTGGAGATATTTAAAATTAGACATAGAGATGTGGTGTTTAGGGATATGTTTTATGTTGGATTTGGCAGTGTTATGTTTATGGTTGGACTCGATGGTCTTTTCCAACCTGAATATTCAATGATTCTATCTATGTATTACACACTGAGTGAAGTTTTAGGACAGGAAAAGGGACTTTAAACACCAGTTCTCTCTCTCTTTTTTTTCCCCCTATTTGCTCTACCTTATTTTTCCCCTTTTGCTCTGAAATATTTAAAATACAAGACAATTCTAGTCCTGGAGTGAGGGAGATGAGTGAAGGAAGTCTTCTCCTTTCCTCACTCTATTGCAGATGTTCAGGTCAAATGTATAACCCAGAATGTCAGGGAGAGTTGGGAGGCCAAAAACAATCCAAAAAGTAGTAAATGCCGCTGATTTTTCACTTGCAGGATAACAGTCACAGTAAAATACTGTCCCAGTCATACTCGCTTGGCAGAATCCGTTCCCCTAGTGTGTCTGCATCACAAGCAAATGGTTGGTAAGGATTTGTGTGCATGCAACACTCCTAAGTAATTAAAACAAACCTCTGTCTGCTG
Source organism: Buceros rhinoceros silvestris (assembly GCF_000710305.1). NCBI lineage: Eukaryota > Metazoa > Chordata > Aves > Bucerotiformes > Bucerotidae > Buceros > Buceros rhinoceros. Next base: position 47,798 of record NW_010407513.1, on the reverse strand, counting down.
CAGAATGCAAATGTGCCAACAGACCAACCCTACCAAGCCAACTTTTTCTAGGCTCTGTAACTTCACTGCAGTGACTATTCCCTTGGAATGGACAATTGCAAGGCAACAGCTCTAGGAAGCCAGCTGGACGTCCACGTCTTCAAAGAGAAGTAACTCGCCTGCTGAGGTAGCACTGCGTGTTGCCTACTGTAGCTTGAATGCCTGAGTGCTTGAAATGTGGCATGCTAAGGAGTTTTATACTAATTTTATACATCAATTATTGCTTGCAGGGAAAATGGAAATCATGGCATGAGTTGATGTGGCAGCAGAACTTCCTACATTGCTATTCAACTTCTTTATCTCTCAAAAGACAAAATCCCAAAATTTTCTCCACTGAATGAAAACAGTGACACAGTTGAGACATCACCTGCAGCGATCAGAACATGAAATATGTGATTTTTCACCTTCTTGGTGAGAAGATCCCTCTTCTACCATATTGGATTGTATCACTTCAGCTGGGACTATGTGTAGTTTGTGACAAGGTGAGGACAGCCGTGGAAGGCAATGGCAGCTGATTTCTTTGTAAGCTGCTGCCACCTGATGAAAGAGGAAAACTCCCTTGGCATCTGCCTTGGGGGAAGGTAACAGCCTATACTGGCATTTCAGCTGTTGCCTGTTTATTCCATACGAGTAGTTTGAATACAGCCAGTGTGTGAGGTAGAAAGACAAAATAGTTCTCAGGTGAAGAGTATGACCCCTAAAAGACATGAAAGGACAAAGGGTGCACATATGTGTGCTTGCGTGACAAGTGTTTTCAAAGTAACTTCGAACTGATGTTTTTTTTTTGTTTTTGGGGTTTTTTTGTCACAGCTATGAAAAGAACTCTTACAGACAAACGACTCCCTACAGAAATGCGATAGAAAGCTTTCATCTGTGTGGCACGGCAGGAACAATACAGTGTTTAATGATCTTTGCTAAGATTCACTGTTTCTTTACATAAGAAAGAAGCGTTTTCCTTTTCCTTGGTGTTTGCTATTGATCTTGCCCCTTGTCTTTTTGCCCGATTTGCCAGGCTTTTGAAATTGTTCATTCATGCGTCTCACAAGCTTTGATGTCTGTATGGTTTGAGGAAATTGCAAATTGCTGTTGTAAGGGTGTTTTCTGTATTATGGTAATTGCCTATAATATACGAAAGGACAATATTAAAGGAAAATATCCTGTGCATGGTTGCAGAATTTTGTAGAACTTAGGACTCAGGTTAATCTAAGAAAAAATTCTGGTTTTGTAGTAAATGTGACAGAGGACAGTTAGTTGGTCCAAAAATTAATGTGTTAAAATATGTCTATAAACGTCTATTTCTCCTAAGGGCAAATGCATTGAAAAATTAGGTAGCAACAGCTTTGTAACTTTAAGAAACCTTGACAGAAAATGAGAAGAGAACGATTTTCTTAACCTTAGATTAAATGTTCACCTTTCAACCCTTCCAACGCACATCTCTAGCGGGCATTCTCTGATGAACATGCTGTCATTGTCAACCTACTTGCATTGCTAAGGAAATCACTTGCAAAAGTAATTTAAATGCCAAATAGTTATCAAGGTGATTATAAAACTACAGGAATTAAGCTAAATCACTGTCCTTATTTTCCTCTCTGCAGCAGAATTTCTCACATCTCCCTCTACAGCTCCCCATTTATTCACACATTTTCCATCAGAGATGGCAAGATTTATTTCAACTAACGGCAGTCATCGAAAAGCTTGACTTGCCTGTCTAAGATTGCCTTTTAGGCTCATGCTGTTTTCTATAGGGAAGGACTTAGAAAAAGATAACTCACTTCAGAAGATAATTCATCCCCTGGTTTTATATGCTTCTGTTTTGGTGGGGTGAATCACCCTTAGAAAGAGCCGATTCCTCCGCATTGTCTACAGGGTCAGCGTAGAAGACTCTCTTAAACCATGTATTTGCTTCCTAAATGGTTAAGAGAATTCTAGCTGCTGGCTTCCTCTCTATTCAGGTCCCAACACTATGCGCTCCCTGGCTTATTCCCTCATCTGTCCACCAATTCTCTATCCACTTAGGAACTGATCTTCTGGGTAATCGGTTCCAGTCCTCAGTCATCACAGGAAGTCATGTTTTATCAATCCCTGGCCATGCATGTATCAAACCACCTGTTAAGGGTAGTTATGTGATCAGTGCCCACTACTCCAAGTGAATCACTGATCTGCATGAATCTTCTTCTTCTAAGGCTTCTTCTAATTCCCTGCCTAACCACATTTATGATCAGTTTATACCTTCTACCTCTTCCTGGAATTTACTTGCCTGTAGATATTTATGAGCAATAATGAACCTTCAAAACTTCTAAACCTTCCTCAAATTTCATTCTACGACAGTTTTTCCAGTCTTCATGACCAGAAATTCCTTTTGTATGTTAATTCAATAAAAACCTCTAAAATGAATCCCAAAATTTCTGTCATCACTTACTTCCGCTGACATGGTCTTATTTTTTGTGCCAATATCCTTAGGGAAAACAATGGATGACACGAACTGAAAGAATTAGCTTTGAATAACCACAAAAAGAATTTCCCTAATCTGATTATTTCCTTTTAATTTCAACCAGTTCTCAAATTCCGTGGCTGTAATTTCCTGGACTTTTTCATTCCTCTACAACTCTTTATATCCTCTTTCTTCACAGTTTTCTATGCAGAATTATCAAATGTCTTGCTGAGGGCAGAAGAGTACCAACCCATGCTTACTTTACAGATAAATTCACGGAAATGATTTTGCAAAATTGTAAGTTAATTATACACTGAATTTTTAGGATGCAAACTTTAACGTGGAGCCTATAGCCACTGAGAAAGGGTATCTGGGATTTTAAAATTCGTACTAGAAGAAAGAGTTCACATGGATAACACACAATCTCTGATCTTCCCGGTGTGCGGCACATCACAATTCATTCAGTTGAGAAGAAGGGTTTTGTTGAAAAGCTGCTGTGTTCTCGTGACTAGAACAAGACAAAACAAACACATTTTTCACTAGGTACCTAAAAGAAGACTGGATGTATATCTTTTGGAGGCAAATAATCACAGTCTGAGAGCCTAGATCTCACACTTGCCCTCACACTTACCTCAGTTTCTCCAAAAGACTTCTTGAACAAAAAGAACTACCTAGACATTATTTATTCATAATGCTACGATTGCCTCCTTTTATCACCAATCACTTGCCTCTGAAGTCCTCATTTTTAATATATCTTAACCAATTTAAACTGCGTAATTCTCTCATTAATTTGAAAGTACAAGAATCATGTAATAGAGTCATAGAATGGCTTGTGTTGGAAAAGGCCATGGGTGGGGACACCTTCCACTAGACCAGGTGGCTCAAAGCCCTGTCCAACTTGGCCTCAAACACTTCCAGTGGTGGGGCACCCACAGCTCCTCTGGGCAACTTGTGCCAGTGTCTCACCACCCTCACAGTGAAGAATTTCTTCCTGGAATCTAATCTAAACCCGCCCTCTTTCAGTTTGAAACCGTTACCCCTCATCCTACATCACTACAGCTCTTGATAAAGTGTCCCCCCTCAGCTTTTGTGTAGGCCCCCTTTCAGTACTGGAGGAACCCAGCCAATCCACGCAGGTCTTTTCTCTGGAAGAGATGACTGCTTTCCTCTGCCTTTTTGACAAACGATGCTAAGTACTTCCCTTCCAAAGTAAGCCACAGAGGGCACCTAGTCTTGTCAACAATTTTATGCTAGCACTGTATCTCTCCCAGCTGGCCTACGGAAAATAACATATCACAGAATCATGGAAGAACTTGGGTTGGAAGAGGCCTTTGGAGGTCCCTAATCCAGCCTCCTGCTCGAAGGCTCTTAGACTAGACCAGGTTGCTCAGAGCCGTGTCCAGTCCAGCTTTGAATGTCTCCATGGATCTTTTACCCATCATGGCCGTGGGATCTGTGAGATGTCCCATTTACTGGATCTCAGATAAAAGCATTGTCATTAGCTAAAAAACCCACATATTTGTGGAAATCTGGAGAATGCTAAGACAGAGAATGCATATGACAAGCATACATGTACGTATCATACATGTCAGGTATACACGTATATAAAAAATCAAGAGAGAGGGTTCAGCACTAAACGTGAGGACTAAAGAACAGAACCAGTGCTACTCTACATCTAAAACATATTTTGCAAACTTGACTGAATAAAGCAGAAACGCCACAGAAACCAGTTCCTAAATGTGCATGCACCAGGACTGCGAATCTCTCTCCCTTGTGCTGCATTAAGTAAGGGCTTTTTTATGACCTACCGTTTTTTTAAGTCTTCATTTTACCTTTCATTAAACACTACAAAATGTGTCTCATCAGAAAGCATTGTTTTTTATGGCAACATTTCAAGCTCAGTAATTGAGGAGACTTTATTCTGCATCTGAATATGATCTCCATTTTTTTTAATGAACTATTTTTATAGTGCAAGTGCATAAACAAATAAGAAAGTGAGTGGGCAAAGATGCTTAAGGCGCTTTCATAGGAACAAGCTTAATTAATAGCCAGCTTTCAGGAGGGGCAATTTGGAATCTCTATAACTGTTTTATTTGCAGACGTTAAGAAGAAACTATAGGGCAATTAGCAAGACCTTGGTTCTGGGAAGCTAGTCTGAAGTCTGTTGCATCAGTTTGAAACTGAGCCTTACATCAAATACTTCTTCAAGGGAAAGCCCATCAAAGTTTTAGCAGGAAGAAAAACATGGCTATACATCTCAAGTTAGAAGATGAGTGATTCACTGAACAGTTTTGGCTCACCCTTGGGAGTTATTAAACCACAGTATCGCTGAGTGTTGGACTTGGGACTTGAGACTTACCCTTACATCAGTCAGACATAAAATTACCCAGTTTTGTGACAATAGCAACAATGAGGGAAAAAAAAGCAAAACCCAGCTGCAATATCTGACTGCTTAGCTTAAAGCTGGTAATTCCACGTACCCCTGCTGTGTCTAGACATTCTCTCTTCTAAGTGAGTGTCTTGTCTTCCTCATGAGAGCAGACAGAGTAAGACGGAGGGGGTCTACAGTTTCTACCATCATTACAATCTTGACTGAGACTGAGCTGAGTCCTGCTGTGGCTAACAAAACCTGCTGTGGCTTTCTCCTGCGTATTCCAACCTGACCATCAATGGCCCTCTGGACCGCATCTACCTCCTGTATAAATTCTAGTCCAAAGAAACTAGTTCAAAAAGGAGGCATTTTAAAATTTGTTTTGCAGAATATCTCTGCTGTCAGCATCTGATTCAACAGTAACACATTCCTCGCTCTTAGAAGGAAGGGTTTCTTTGACTGCCCTCAAGTCCTGCTTGTGTTATTACGCTATGGTGAAGGAGACTCATCAGTACTCCAAAGAGCAGCTCTGACTGGGTTGTGGTCCCTAGCTTTTCTCTCCAACCACTGTTCGTCATCAAGAGCAATCATTCCCCTGAATTATTAGTTTCTGTTATACATAAGCTCCTTCTACTTGGCATTAGAATATTTAAATTTTTTTTTAGTAACTAAAAATTTAACTGATCAAATGAGAACACTACTACATTTCAATTATTTGAGAAGAATAACCAAAGACGCCCATAAAATCCGGGCTGTACCAATCAAATCATGAGGCACGATGACTTCAAGGATATGACCGCATTAGCTTATATAGGAAGAAAATATTTTCAAGCTTAATTACTGATACTTTTTAACAAACTTGGCTGTAAATCCAGTTTTAACAATAACTAACTGCACAGTCATTAATCCTGGAACTGAAGCCAAATGTAGTCTTCCATACTGAGGACATCTGTGATTGTCTCCTTTGGAATTTGTTCTCTGTGCATCTTATATAAGTGTAGCAGAAATCTTCCAACTCTGATTCTTTTGTTTTATTTACAGCACATGAGAAAGCAGGCTTGGAAACCTGTCAACTAAAGTTTAGAGGGAATGGAGACGGGGAAAAATAATTTTTTAAAATAGTTCTGATTAATTTGATTGACTGGAAAAAAAAGGAATAGAAGAAAGAATATTCATTGTAGTCTTCATTTGTACATGCATAAAAGAGAAGACAGAAACATGCAGAATGTGGTCAGAGCAAAAAAGCACCTAACAAGAGTTTGGTTATTGTTGGATGCTGAGGTTTTCTCAGAGCAATGGCAGACACCATTCTCTGCTCCTTGCAGCTGAAAAAAGCCCTTTCCCAAAATTCTGCCTCTTCCCCAAAGTTACACAAACCCTCTACAACCCCCACTCTTGAACAGAACCCAGATCCTCAGTTATGTCTGACAGTACATGCCAATCTATTTGGATATTTTAGTTCTGAAAAAGCAGAGCATCCTCCGATTCACGCTGGCTCACCTTGCCCTCATCACGCTTGGCTTAATGGTGAAGCAAAGGAATATTTTTAGGTACTGAGGAAATGAATAATGAAAGAATATGCAAGATTTCCACACAATTCCTTCCTGAGTTAATGCCTAAATGCTTCTCAGAAGCCTGCATAGATCAAGGCTTACCACTTACACTTCGGCTTTTATATCTTCTATTTACCAGCGTATATATAGTCACAGCCACTGAAAAAAGCGCAAGGCATCTAACTTCAAACGGTGCCTTAAATGGTGCTGACAGGGTACTTTACTTGCAAAATCCACCAAGCAGAACAAATAAAAAGAGCTGTTGTAAGACTAGCTGAAGATGTTCAGGTACTTGCCGTAATCATTTTGCAGGTGGAGATAAGCCTGAAAGAACATTAAAGTTTCACAGCGGAGATGTGATGTGAAGTTGATCGTGTCAAAAGGTTAAAAACATTTTTTTTTCCTTATGCTTCTGAGAGTTGATTGCGAGATATGTATAAATCATTCATATTCTATTAAAATAGAACTCTGATTCCCTTTTTGAGAATTTCAACAGATTACCATACCAAAGCACACTTTCTGTCCAGCTTCTACTCTTCAGCTATCCGTCTTCTTTATTTCATCCTCTCCAATACGAGCTCTACATCATTTCTGAAAGCTCAGCACTTTGCACCTCTCATTTTCTAGCACTATCTTTCTTCTTTTCAAACAACTGTCAAAACATACTTCTTCACTTCTGAAAGCCTTTTTTTTTTTGTCATAGAAATTCTACACAAACTGTTTTGGGTAAGAAAAGTGCAAAAGTGCTACATAAATCAGATTCTTTTAATAACTGAAGAATTTTTAAATACTTCAGACAAACATGTTTGATATTCTGGATTATTGCCACTATGAAACTATAATTCAAGTCAAAAGCATTCATGAAGTTTCTCAATGAAAATTAACAAAACTAGATTGCATCATTCGAAGTCTTAAAAATAATCAGTCATTTGGAGTATAAAAACCTGTATTATTGTTAGATGTGGAATCAGTAACTGAGAAGGCACCATTTTAGAGAAAGTCAGAGCATGATGTTGGAAAGTCAGGAACTTCATTCCAGTGCTGGTATTCTGGGAAACAGTTCTTGGGAAAAGGTTGGATCTGGTCAGGCTAATCTTTGCATTGCACTAAGCCTGACTTAAGTCATCTGAGTAAAGACACCCACGTGTTTTATTGCTGTTGGACATTGGTTCTCCAAGTCCAGTCGCTTGTGAAGTTTTACATTTCTGTGCTGTCAAGTATCACAGGAATGAAAACTGCTAATATTGCACACGGGCATAACATGAATGCAGAGAGATGTTCTATTGCATAAAGTGCCCGCCATTATTCATACCGAACATTGAAGTTATTTCTAGCGAGGGTCAGGCCTACCTTTTTAAATATTTTACTGCGTACATTTGACTAAGTAAAATATTCATGAATATATTTCAGAATAATCAAATCTAATTTAGATTCTAATTTAGAGCTCTTCTATTCAACAGGTCGCACTCCATATTCTGCATGCTTGTGAATTGGAGAACTGTTTCCCACTCTGGAAAACATTTCTGAACGTTAAACAGCTCGTACTGAAGAAGCACTGCTCATTATTTTCTTATGAATGTGTCTTAGGCATCCAAGCAGGATGCTGAAAAAAAAAAAAAAAACAACCACCAGGTCACGTGAGCTAACACATATGATGAATAGTGATGATTTGAAATGAACAGTTTGCAAACAGTGCACAGATTGAAAAGTTTTCTTCAACAGTATTTAGCAAAAGCTTATAAATAACACAGATATTCATGAGAGTCAGGAAACATTTCTGAATTAAAATGAGACTTAAACACATGAAGGCTTTGGGCTGTCATTTCCTCCTTAACTGATGGTACTTTTAACTCTGCTGGATCTCTGTTTCTCAAGATGGTGCTCAGTGTAGCGATTAAATGTAATAAATTAATGCCAAATGTTGATTTTTTTTTTTTTTAATAATATCTCACGTAGGACGTGAGACTGATTGTACCACGAAGGATGCCCCTGCATCTGGTATCTAACACCACATTTCTTGTAATGGAAAGCACATGGACTTCCTAAGGCCCAACAGAAGGAAACAGATCAGAGGAAAGACCGTTACCGGCTCATGTCACCTGGCTTTTCTCAGGCTACGTGAACTTGGAGGCAATGCCAGGTGCCAGCCATGGTAGCCCTGCTACGGGCAGCCATTCTGGTATGTACAAGGCTCCTCTCATTTTAAAGACTGCTCCGTTGCTTGAATCAGACCACTGAGACTGCAAAATAGGTGAACGAAGGCAAGCAGCAACCTGAGGTACCAGAGGACGTAAGTGGTGGTGTCTCCATCATGTTCAATTCTACTGCACTCCCCCTGTAGACACGGTGCTGAGCAGGCAGGTTGAGGCCAGAGCGCCGACTCTACCATCACAGGTACACCAGGAAGCAATCAGGCACCGTCCGACTGCTGCAACAAACAGCTTGTTTCAGCAGTTTGCCAGCTCGACTTTCATTGCAAGGTGAAAGCGATGAATTGGTTTCTCACAATGACGTGAGAACCAATGTGGCAATGGGAACCCTAGCGGTTAAACTGGTAAAGCGTTCAAGGACTTCTAAGGTTGTCAGAGCTTGCATCCAGAGACACAGTTATATCTTACTGTAAAACTGATCAGGAAATCCTCCAATTTTTACATAGATTTTGATGATGTCACAAACTGTAAATGTGTACTATCAGTTGTGCGTACCTAAGGATTTGTTACATTGTTTTCTTTTTCTTTTTAGATTTTTCTAAACTCTAATTCATCTCTGAGACTGATACAGTACTCAAGTTGGATGCAAGGAAAGAGTTCCCCAGAAAGATATGAATAAAGCCCCTGCCGCCTTACATTTTAAAAGATCAGCAACTATTTCTGCAGCTCTTCACCCAAAAGGATGCCAAGAAATGACACCTCTGCAATGGGCACTTTGTAGAACTAGAGAAGGGTTTCTCCTCAGACATTGCGGTAAAATAGATTGAATTGCCAATATGCATATTCAGACTGTAAAGATCCTGTCAACTACCACAAAACAGACGTATTCAGCGTTTCGGCCATCCTAATCTGCCTCCCTAAATTTCTGTTACATTTTCACCTGGATAAAATACTTGCTTACACAATCTCTGCTATGTGAGAAGGAGATCAAAGAGCAAAGTCCCATCTCAACGTTATGTCTCAAATCCAACCAGCAGAAAAGTTTTTTTGACCTCACGTGTGATGAACAGTTCCTTGTCACTCATTAATTTCTTCACAAAGACAGCAAACCAACTCTAGAAAAGCTTGAAGTTTTAATCGATATATGGAATTTCCCTAAGCCAACAGAAGGCATCAGTGTCAAAGCTGGGATAAGAGCAAGGAAGGATATCTGTGAAAAAAAATTACTAGAACTTTTTTTAACACAGATTTGCCATAAAAATTCTCCAAGCACTC
>NW_010407513.1:35271-37857 GCF_000710305.1 Buceros rhinoceros silvestris | reverse complement strand
GAATGTATTTATTTCTCTGCAGTCTGGGGCACAAATGGTACAACAAGGTTGCCATAAAATTACCTTAATGCATTCCGTAGACCAGGCTGTGGTCGTCTCTCTCTGCATGTGAAGATGTTTATTTTCCTCAGGGTTTCTTTGTGTTACTGTTGGCTTCATGTTCTTGAGGCTTCAAATCATTATTTATTATACATTCTTCAATTTAAAATGAAAGTTTGCAGAGCAAATCATACGCTTGATGAATACCTCCTGCTTCCAGAAACACCTTCAGAATGCATATATATATATATACACACACACATATATACATACACATTTCCAGGTGGTAGGAATTAACCTGGCCTCTGCTAAACTGGTTAATTTAAAATGCACAAAACATCACAGAAGCTGAGGAGAGAGCAAGCTAATGAAAGTGATGTTATGTCTTCAGCATCATTCTTCATCAATATTCATTTGCTTTCTCTACCCTGCCTCCTATAAGACTTTCAAAAGTCTTTCTTCATTTTAAGGATGACTCTGAACCAAACTCTCACTCCAAATGAGAGTCTACCTCTCTTTTTCCTACGTCTGCCAAGTTGTTCATGTCACTGCCCTTCATTGCATAGAGGCAACTCAGCAAAATGTCTCTTGAAGACCTTCTAGTAATGTTAATTTAGCTCATATAAAGTGGCTGGAACAAATCAAACCTTCATTTATGGTGTCAAAGGATCCATCAGGAATTGTTTCTTTCATTTTGATGCTGTGGAAATTCCTGAACTTCTCCCCCTGAATTAACAGTCTTCATGCTACAATCATTCCTTGTGCATGTGGAAGCTTCTGATCTTCAACACCAGTGACCTGCCTATACCTGTCCTGCTCCTCTCTTCGCTTACATGGGGCACAGCCACCCCTCTCTCTCTGTTTAGAAATAAGACATCTGAGGAGGCTAAAAAGGCTCTATTGATACAACTACAATCAGATGCTGCATTTGCTGATGCTGTTTCATGTAACCTGACGGCTCACGTGCTCCAGCTCCACCCGCGGCCTTGGACTTAATGCTTCCCATGGGCTGAAGCCAGGCTTGCAGACACATCCAGCTGGTAGAAAACACTAAGCATAAGGGCTTACGTGGGACCGAGACCACCTAAATCAGACCAGCGCTTTTCCAGACAGGTGTTGAGAGGACAGTGTCTCCTGTGCCCTGACTCAGTGCCCAGGGAGGACCTTAACACCTAGTGTCTCCCTCTTCTGTGGGCACACCAGGAACTTCCTAAACCGAGAAACTTGGAGCATAAGTCATGCCCCAAACAGGACACATAGCCAAAGAGATAGGTGCTTTTCCAAGCAGCAGCTAAACAATCCCTTTTGTCCATAAAAAGATGTTTCCCTTTTACTTTGCTGATATTGCACTCCAGTATTTTGCTGCTTATAGCTTCAGAACTGCAAAAAACTCTCTTGTCCTGGAAAAGGCTTCCGCAGCAGAATGAAATCTCAGGCTGGAAACAATTTTCAGATCTTTCCCCACTCAGTGATCTGGAGCATTCGGTAACATTAAGGTTTGTCACCATCATTGAAGGATTTATTAATTGACTTTTCTGACAAGGATACCTAGTGGTTACAGCTACCCTGTAATGAAGGTGTCAATTCTTCCACTATGGAGAACGATGATGGACCCTTTTCAACGCCTGTTTCTGAATGAAGAAGAACGGTTTGACAGACCTTCACTCCAAGGAGCTTCGGGTGTATGAAAGGAGAGGTCATCCAGAACCTGCCAAGGAACCAGCTGAACTTAAAGCTCTGGGATGCTGTCACTGTGAATTATCCAAATTGTCTCAAGCAAAATCACACCACTTGCAGTGATACGTATCATGGAGAATAAAACAGAGACATTTCAATCTTGAAATAAACTGCAAAACTTTCCCTTGTTTCACGGATTTTTCTGGTTCCAAGTTTTTCATCTTCTGTCCATCTTCAGAGGCTTATCTAAAAAACTTAACAAAAAAAGGGGAGGGGGAGTGTAAGTTTCTCGCTAAAAGAGAAGTCCTTTCCACTGTTAAAATCTTAAATATTTAACTGATGACTAAAAAAATATTAGTTTCTTCCATAGCAGCTTCTGTACAGCAGTTGCTTTAAAGAGTATGAAATTAATCTAAAAAAAAAAATTGAAAAAAAGGAAATTTAAAATACTTTGAGTGAAAAAGTCAAATTACTTTTCTTCTAGGAAAACTCCCCTTTATTACTCTCACGTGCACAGAGAAGTTTCAGAAGGAAGTCTTTTATTTAATGAGTCACATCTGGTCACCAGCGGTGTTCCCAGGGTTCAGTGTTGGGGCCTGTTCTCTTTAACATCTTTATCAATGACCCCGATGAGGGGATTGATGCACCCTCAGTGAATTTGCAGACAACACCAAGTTAGGCGGGAGTGTCAATCTACTTGGTGGTTGAAAGGCTCTACAGAGGGATCTGGACAGGCTGGATCGATGAGTTGAGGTGAACTCTATGAGGTTCAGCAAGGCCAAGTGCTGGGTCCTGCACTTGGGTCACAACAACCCCCTGCAGCATTACAGGCTTGGGGGGGCGGAGCTGGCAAACGCCCAGCCGGGGAAG
>NW_010407513.1:34065-35107 GCF_000710305.1 Buceros rhinoceros silvestris | reverse complement strand
GTCTACAGGGGCTGAAGATGAGCCGGCAGAGTGCCCAGGTGGCCAAGAAGGCCAATGACATCCTGGCTTGTGTCAGCACTGGTGTGGCCAGCAGGAGCAGGGCAGTGATTGTCCCCCTGTACCGGGCACTGGTGAGGCCACACCTTGAGAACTGTGTTCAGTTTTGGGCCCCTCACTACAAGAAGGACATTGAGGTGCTGGAGTGTGTCCAGAGAAGGGCAACGAAGCTGGTGAAGCTTCTAGAGCACTAGTCCAATGAAGAACTGGGATTGTTTACTGTGGAGAAAAGGAAGCTGAAAGGAAACCTTATCACTCTACAGCTACCTGAAAGGAGGTTGTGATGAGATGGGGCTCAGTCTGTTCTCTCAAGTAACAAGCAATAGGACAAGAGAAAATGGCCTCAAGTTGTGCCAGGGGAGATTTAGGCTGGATGTTAGGAAAAACATCTTTACAGAGAGGGTTGTGCAGCATTGGAACAGAAAGCCAGTCACATCCTGAGCTGCATCAAAAGAAGTATGGCTAGCAGGTAGAGAGACATGGTTCTCCCCCTCTCCTCCACTCTCATGAAACGCCACCTGGACCACATTCAGCTCTGGTGCCCCCAGCATAAGGAAGAAATGGACCTGCTTGAGTGGGTCCAGAAGAGAGCCAAAAAGACGATCAGGGAGCTGGAGCACCTCCCCTGTGAGGACAGGATGAAAGAGTTGGGGTTGTTCAGCCTGGAGAAGAGAAGTCTCCAGAGATCTTATAGAGGCCTACAGGCTGCTGTAAGATAGGGAAGGACACTTTATCAGATACTGACAGGACAAGGAGTAATGGTTTCAAACTGAAAGAGGGTAGAGTTAGATTAGCTGTTAGGAAGAAATTCGTCCCTGTGAGGGTGGTGAGATACTGGAACAGAATGTTCAGCCTGGAGAAGAGAAGTCTCCAGAGATCTTATAGAGGCCTACAGGCTGCTGTAAGATAGGGAAGGACACTTTATCAGATACTGACAGGACAAGGAGGAATGGTTTCAAACTGAAAGAGGGGAGGGCTAGGTTAG
>NW_010407513.1:33245-33912 GCF_000710305.1 Buceros rhinoceros silvestris | reverse complement strand
TGGATGCCCCGTCCCTGGAAGTGTTCAAGGCCAGGTTGGACGGGGCTTTGAGCAACATGGTCTAGTGGAAGGCATCCAGTCCACAGCAGTGGGGTTGGAACCAGAGGATCTTTCAGGCCCCTTCCACCCCAAACCATTCTATGATACCTGTCTGCCATGCCTTGACGCTAGTGCTCCTGCTGGTGCTAGGCTTTGGTTCTGGGTGACTTCCCAAGCACATTGTGACAGTTTTGTCCTTGAATTTGTCCCAGCTAGATGAGACAGAGCCTGGAAACTGTCAGACACTTGCGAGCTGGAGGCCTTCTTCATGGATTTTCTTTCAAGCTACTAAAGCTGGTCACAGCTGCATTAAATCCTCCCTCTGGTTTGTTTCTTGCGTAGAACCAGAGTCCTCAAGTGACACTTTACTCCTTCAAGGAGAAGGAAATGCCACCTTCTCTCCCATCCAGGGCTCACAAATCTTCAGGCAACATTTAAAAGCACAAGAATGCCAATTTGGGCTCAGTTCATGGTATGCATTTTGAAGGTCACAGTAGCACCTTCATTAACCTCACAAAAAGCAACAGTGTCAGGTCTCCACATTGGGTGGGTTATACAAGTGCAAAAGTCCTCAGCGGGAGTGAAGTCTCTGCTGCTCCTGCCATTGCAACGCTGCAGCTGCAGCAGG
>NW_010407513.1:0-33141 GCF_000710305.1 Buceros rhinoceros silvestris | reverse complement strand
CAGATGCCCTTCCTGATCAGAGCTGCTGTTGCAGGTTGGCATCCAAACAGGACTTCCCACTCCAGGGTCCACGTAGCGCACCCAGATCCTGGTTGCACACGTCACCGTCACTTCACAAGCGGAGAAGAGAGGCCAATGGGTCTGAGTGAGGAACCAAGGGGGACAATCCCCCTTTTCCCCTCATTGCTTCCATGGCACCTAGAGCCTGCACTGCCACACCACCCTTCGCTGCTGAGGAGTCACTCTCTATAACCTGCTCTGTAACATTTTCCTCCAAGAAAACATCACTGATCCTACTAAATCCCAGCCATTTTCTTCTTCCAGACATGAAGCCTGGTGAGCATCCCTGTAACCACCAGTAGGAGAGCTTTTCCTCCAGTCTTCTGAAAAAGAGATGAGTATGATACACTGGAGCCTGCAGCTCCCTTCAATCCAGCTTGCATTTCCCTTCCAGCCTTGTAAAACAAGCCATTTCTTCTCTAAAACCGGCAAATTTTAATTCTTTTAATAACCAAATTACCAACAAAACTGAATATGACAGGTCCATTTCCAAGCCTGTTAATGATCCTCCCATTTCGCCATCCACAGCTGCCTGCCTTTATCACTTTCTTCCTTGTGCCTTGGCTCTGACACCTATGAGCCCCGAAGGCTTTATTTATGTTAATTAACAAGGAAGTTTCCTTCCAAGTGAATAGTCAGATTATCTGACTCTTGATTTAATGGCAGAGTTAGCTTTATGTACTGTGATGTGCTGTAAAAAATTACAAACCAAGAGAAACCCGGCCTTCTGAATCGCTCGAGAAGACAGGAGTACCTCTCCGAGTTGGGGGTGTTTCAGCTCAGGCTGATGTCCCACACTTGAAACACGCTGCAGTTTTGCAGACACCCATTTACTTGTTCTATTTATTTGCGGATTTCCTCTGCAGCCCCAGCTGCCTGCACATGCCCGGTACCCTGATTGCTCTCTTCGTGGCGTTGCTCATTCTTTCTCTCTGGGCAGCAACCTAAGGGTGCATCTTGCCCCAGAGACGCTATGCAAAATGAAGCTGTGCTGTAGGTGGTGCGGTGTGTTTGGAGAAAAGGAGCTTGACAAAGTCATGCTGGATTTTGCAGAGGGAGATTTTAGAGCTGTAGCAAAGCTTGCCTCTCTCGTGGCCCAGGGTGTTTGCATGCTATTTCTGTTCGTTCTTCACAGGAATAGAGGTGGGGGAAGGATCTGAGCAGTCAAACGGGATGCTCAGAAATAGGTTGAAAGATGAAGGTGCGTATTTAAGGTCTCCGCGAGGTCTCAACATCCACAAATCCAGGCACTGCAATGAAGTCAGCATGCACAGTTACTCATCCATGACTCACTCACCGGCTTCTCCAAACACATCATGGCTGGAAGTACCTCCACTCCCCTCGTATAGGAAACTACCTGCTACTGAGGTATGTTCAAGATTTTTCTGCTGCCTTCTACAGCTCAGCCAATATTCAACAAGTCACCACTGGGACCCTTTTCGTTAGGCAGGCCAGTGAAGGTAGAGGTCTTTATTTGGTTGGATCTTTTTTAGGATGTGAGACCCTTCTTACCCTCTGACACATGTAACCCTGACATTTCCTTCTCATCCCTCCATGTCCCAGCATAGCCTGCTGCTAGCTCTGAAAAACAGCTCATTGAATTGTCTGTGGAAACAGCATTAATTAACATCAACAACTGGAAGTAAAGGTCTAGCAATTGGGTAGGAACACTGTGAAGGTCGATGTACACGACAACGTGTATGCTCACTTCCCACATCTTCCACCACAGGACCAAAGCCACCTTGATGAACCTCCAGCACAGCATGAGAGCTTGGTAGCAGGGTTCTCTGGTAATGAGCACCGGTCAGAGATCTGATACATTCATGACTGCTTTTCGTGATGCTGTCACAGATGGTACCACTGCTCCTTTCCCCCTTCCTCCACTTGTATTCCTTCCCATGTATATGGGAACTTCTATGAGGAGCAGTTTCGGAGTCATCCTTGGTCGTAGGAAGTACAGAGACCATTACAATGGAGACTGTAATAAGTGCTTACCAGAGAAAGAAGCTGCAAGAATACAGTATGTGCCCAGGAAATTCCAGCACACACATCTGCAATCCATATCAGGAATGGGCGGAAAAGATAAAACATCAGAGAAACGGTCATCCTGAACATTGCTTTCTTGACTAACAGCTAATGTTACCTCCATCCATAACATCTGCCTGGCAACAGCAGAGCTTCCAGCTTCTCCTGGCGGTAGTGCAAGCTATGTGCTTTTCTGGGTATCTCACAGAAAGGTCATTGCCGGTGGACACAGAGTGGGCATTAGCAATTCTGAGCATTTTACCAACCTCTCTTAGAAGTGCTGCATAAGTCTGACCTGACAATGACCTGTTTAGCTGTGCTGTGCCCCTGAATGAGAAGAGCATCAACAAACTGGAGCATCAGTGCCTGGAATAACAGAACACCTTCTTAATGATTTATGATTCGAGCTAGCAAACGTGCTAGCCAGCTGGATCTGCATCCAACAAACCAAGGCTGACCCAAGGCTACAGAACCTATGTCAGCAGGCTGCAGAGGTTTTACTGGAGGCTGACTGCATTATCTCATTGCCACGTAATCACGTGGTTAATTTTTAAAACTTTGTTTTGTTTTTTAATTATTGCCTTTTAATGAAGACACTCTGTTCAGTTTCTCACCTACTGCTGATATATCAGCTTTTGGAGTTCAAAACTTCTAATAACTTGCTGCCAGATAGTAAGCTTTATTACGTATTTTTCAGGAACTTCAGCACTTTCTCTGACTTCAGATATTCAATTTTCATCTCCTAAAACTCTCCTGCTTGGAAATCCTCAGCAAGCAGGAATCCTCCTACTTCCTTTCCATTCCCTAACGTCCGTCTAAGTGGCCTTTATCATGGTCAGTTTTAATTAGTGAACTGAAGGTTGAACACTTCCATTAATGATCTAGAAAAGGGAGCAAACATCATATTAATTGCAGAGGATCGATAAAACTAGAATGGAAGAGGATACACCCAAGGGATAAGAATTCCATGCTAAGAAGAACAAAGATGTTTCTTCTCTTCATCAAAAATACTCCTTTTTTCCTCTCCCCCAACCTTTCCTATCTTCTTTGTCTCTCAGTTTGATTTTCTAATTTGATAGTTCCTTGTCAGGCACACATGACACTTCATGTTTTATCCTAAAATACAATATTTACAATCATAAACCCTAACTCTGGATTCAGCAAGAGTTTTGTTGAGGACAGTGAAGCCAAAGTCATGGTACCCCATGTAGCCAAGCAACCTCCCCCAGCGGGAGGTTAAAATGCACATTGGTGCAATAGGGTAAAGTCACTTATTTTACCCCATTTTTTATGCAGGTGCAAGGAGATATAGGGCTTATATAAAAATGAGTGCAACCCAAAATTACAGGAGGAGTTGAAACCAAAGTTTTTGGAGCTCATCTTTGCTTTCCTTATTTTGAACTCTTTCATACTGCTGTAAACCAGATGTAATATGTTGTCACACTTGTTTATATCTCTTCACACGAACCTTACAGTGAAGAAGACAATGCCACAAACTGGAGAACAAAGAATGCAGTCCAATATATTTTGCCTATCACCTGAAGATACAATCAGCCTTCGCCATGCACACACACTTGGAATGAAAAAGTACATGGAAAACACTGCTATTACTACATTTACTCCTGCCTGTATTGCTGTTTCAGCACGAGGTGTCTATGCATCACTATCACAACTAAAGCTTTTCTATCAAGCCAAAGAGAAGCAAATAAATTCACTCCTGACTCTTCAACAGGGCATCTTTGAAGACCTTCTATGCAACAGCGTGTAGAGGAGGATAAAAGGAGTGTTTGACGCTAATAAATGGATGTGTAAGAACTGGTCAGGAATTTCTCAGGGGTATGCTCTGCACAGGTCTCAGCTGCGAGTCAATGAGTGAACACAAAGGTATCGTAACAGGGTACAAGTAAGCAAGACAAAAAGAAGCATCACCAGATAACTAATTGCCTGGTGGGTAGAAAATTCACTGGTATTCTGTATGAAGCTGCATTTCAGTGCAGTATCCAAGCTGGTATTCCAAGATGCATCTGTTTCTTATGTTCATTTGAGAAAAATTTATAAAAGACCAGTTTGCAAAAGACTAGTAAAATAAAGCTAAGAGATCCTTGACACATTGTGAAGCATGATTTCTATTTCACAGCCAGGCCTTCATTTCCCTCCTCCTCCTCCCTTGTCACAGTACATGAGTTCCAAAGGGGTCTTTGAGAAAATGTATGCTGCAAGAGAGGAACGGACATGATAACAACCAGCGACTCAGCTGCTTCACTCAGGTTTACATTAATAACTATGAGTTTGGAGATAAGCCAGTTTGCCATCCATCCCTTCGACAGGCTGCTTTTCATGTCAAAAGCAGAGCATCTGGGTGCCACACTAGTAAGTATTTCTCAAATCCATCAAACAACAACAGCCTTATGACTGATGCTGTCACACTTTTTCTCCCTGTCCATCCCTCTCTGGTGTAGTTGGAATGACTTCCCAGTAGCAGCATCACTGAGTATTTCAGAGGAGCCCCAGTACTTTCACAGGCTCTCCAGAGAACTTCCCTTTCATGACTAGCTTAGACTTCCAAACAGGTTCTCCCGCAAATATTTCTGTGTGTCTAACTTCAGTAAAAGCTCTTGCATAACTTGATAGACTTGAAGATCTTTTCATCAATCCCAGATACTCCTTGCTTATCCAAATTCCTGCTCAACACCATGACCATGGGGTGTGCTCTATCAGACTTCTTCTAATGGGATGCCTGAAGATGCGTTGACCCCTCCAGCACTCCCAGCTGGAGTTAAGTTTGGTCTGCAATGAAGGGCAATTAATGAAGAGAGTTCCATCCAGCTTTACCATAGGCGGTTGGATAAGAAAATAAAAATGTCACTGCAAAAGTGTTGCTTGTATGTATTTTACTGGTTCATCACCTTAAACTCATTAAGGGGAGGTAGATTCCTATCTTATTTACACAAAGAATAACTGGTGCAACACCACGGCCATCAGCGAAGTGGCTCGTGTGCTGCCTGAGAGAGGAACCAGGCTCACAGAATCCGGCCCATCACAAGCAGCGTAGACAGCAATGCAGCAGAAACCCTCGTGATGCAGTAACACTCTGTATCCCTCAGAGGAATGTTCCACAAATCTGTGAAGACAACTTGTTTTCAATGCACAGTTCCTACACAAGGGCACTCCCTCCCACACCATTCTTCTAACCTGTGAGAAGTTTGAAATAAAAATTTGTTGGGTTTTTTGGGTTTTTTTTCCTGTTGTTGGTGGTTTTGTTTTATTTTTATTAATTTTTTGAATTCTGGAACCTATGCTAATTCAGTAAATATATCCATCTGATGCCAGAAAAGGGATAGCAGAGCTTTCTGGTGAAAGCCCGTGATCGTCCTCACAGTACCCCCAAAATGCTAAGGCCAAGATTCACATGTGGCTCCAGGGGCAGAAGCAAATTGCTGTAATGTTCCTCCTGCCTCTGCGTTATAACCTCCACTGTACGTTGACTTAACATCTAATCTGTGAGCTCTGGATGGTCCAACCATTGGTCATTGATTGTTCAGCCCTTCCTAACAGTACCCTGATACGATTGGAGCACCTGAGGACTAACCTAGCATAAGTACCCACTCATTAGTGACAACAGCCAAAGCAGGACATGTGGCCTTTTTTGGGCTTTTGTCCTTCTTACAGGCACCCCAAACATCTCCCAACTAGTTTAAAAATATTTGAGAACAAGTAACTAAGCAGGAGTCATCTTTTGCAGTCTTTGATTCCATGGAAAAATTCTCTCTAAGCTCACAAGAGACAGAGATCAACACCTAACACCAAGCATTAAAGGTTCATCCCAGGCTACACAATATATGGAGAATTTGCACCGACGCTTTCATGACCTTTTACAAATTCTGAAAACCCATATGCCTGAAGATGGCATTTTTCTGTGTTACATTCTTTTGAAAATCATGGGATGAACTCATGTCCTTAAAGCAAGAGTTAGTATTGTATGAACTTTTATTTGATATTGCTGTTATTGTAGTTTAAAATTATAAGCTCACTGTAAATGAAAATAACATCCTCTGTTTGCTAACTGGCACAGGATCAAAGCTAAACACTTTCTAGCCTGACTGCTCAGAGACAGTCTTCTTTTCTGGGTGTTAAAAATCTTTATTTCCCTGTAAAATTTTGATTGGCATTGGGAAGATTAAATATGAGTTTTGATGTGCAGCTGGGTGATACAGAGCCCCAACAATTTGTGCTCTGCTGACATAAGGTAGAGTTGCAGATCATTTTATGTTTACTCTGTTTAGGAAGCATAACCTGGCAACTGAGGCAGCTCCTGGGTGCCAGAGGCAACCAGCTCTCCAGGACAGACACATGAGCTTCTCATCTTCCTGATGGCAATAAATGGGTGTCGGTTTTTCCTGTTCTACCATGCTTGCCTATTTTAAACTGTAATGGAAGAGTGACTGTCAAGGGTTAAGGCTGGGCTGGCCACTAGACAAATGGCAGATGCTCTCTATTAACCCTCTCCCTTCCCAAAGGGGAAGAGAAAAGGAGTAAGGGGGAGAGGTTGATGATTTGGAAAAGAAAACTAGAACCACTTTAATGAAAATGATAACAATGAAATTAAATATATACCAAACCAATACATGGACGCAGCAGCAAATGGGAACTGTGTGCAGGAGCTGGATTCAGGAACTGGATTCAGGGATGCACGGATTGGGAGCGAAGGCCGAGCAGACTAAAGTCCTCCTAGGACACCAGCCATTGGAGAAAAGAAATTGACCCTTGTGACCCTTCAGCTTTACACCGGATATGACGTCTATGGGATGGAACCCCTGGTTGGTCAGTGTGGGGTCACCTGTCCTGGCCACTCCTCCCCGCAGCTGCAGCCTCTCCCTTACTGACACCACCGTGGGACACAGGGGTCAGCAGTGACCTTGGTCTGCACAGCAGCAGGTACAAGCCAGAGCCTTTCTGCACCCCAACCCCTGGCCGTGACTGTGACCATCCAGCGCTGTCACTGCTGGGAGCAGCCACTGTCTGCACAAACACACCGTGAACTTCAGACAGAGCCGTCACCGAGCAGAGACGGAGCTGGGAAGGGAAATCTCTGAACAGAACGAGCTCTGTTCTAGCTCAAACCAGGACACTGACTAACACAAAAGTAGAAGGAGGAAGGTACTTGTCCACTTACTGCTGGCATTTCCTTCTACCTCTTGTCCTTTGGAAACACTCCATTGGGTGCTCCACTGACAGAAGAAAACTAGTTAGAACCAAGATGCCAAAACTTTAAAGAGAAGCAGAGTCCAGATCAGCATATGGATATTACCTCTTCATTTTCCATTAGAATGTGAGATGTTGTAAAACTTAAGCAGAACTTCTACGGGGAATAACATGACTTACTTTGCTCACAACAACCTCAGTCTTGAAAATTATGTATTTGGAGTATTCTAAAGAACTTCGTTTTTTTTTTCTTCTCTCGCATAACCACTCCTGGACCTTCACGCTACAGGGCATGGGAGTTCTGCCTTACATCTCCCAATTCCCAGCATCCAGATGACTCTGTCTGCACTTTCTTCACTCAACAGTGGATGTCTTCAACAGAAAAGCTGATACATAAATGCATGTGTGTACAACCACTTAATCGCAATTCAGAGTATTTAGGGAAACAGGCCAATTAGGTAATCCAATCTGTCCTTTCTAAACTTAAAAATTGGGAATGAAGAGCTTCATGAACACCCAGTAAAATTCATCACTGTGGCTGCTTTGGGGAGTCACGGTACCTTACTTCTCATATTGGAATAAATACTGCCCGCCTAATGTTTCAAATGTTCCGTTTCTCCAGCTCAGTACTAGTCTTTCACACCTGTAGAGATGGGTAGGAGTTGAAGAGATTCGTGGATAAGGAGCTCTTCAATCATGCAGACAAAAGCTATAGACAAGTGTCTGTAGCTGGACAAGCAAGATAGGCTGACACCCACAGTTTTAGTGCGGAAAGATTGGAATAGCAATTGCAGAGGATTCTACAGCACTTGCAGCCACGTCACAGTGAGCTAGAAACAATATCCTCTTGCTCTAACACAGACAAAATCATGGAGGTGCCCAGGTGTCAGACTGCCTGACCAGCGTGGTTCCTTTGGATGTTTTAGTGCTGGAATCTGTGAGCCTGTAGTTCGCATTGTATCTCCAAGCATAAGTTTAGCTCTTTGCACAACTACAGTGTATGATGAAATCAGAAATTCCAGTTATGCTGCATGCAGCTGTGGTACTGGAAGGGAAGAAAACTCAGCCTGTGAGACTGGAAGCGTGGCAAGAGGAAGATGAGATGTTCTCAGCTACTAGGAATATCAATAACTGAAATTTCCTCTCAAACTTTTGTTGATTATTTTTCACAAGTTGAATCACTTCTTCCAAGAACACAAATGTGAATGGGAAAAAATTAAGTTAGGACTCCTCTAGAAGCACCATATTGTCTCGTTTTCTTTCCTTGGCATATTGATCTGACTCCAAATTGCACTTGCATGTTTGACACCCCTTTTTGTCCTGAAAAGCCAACCTGAATTATTGTTTGACAGAATTGCTACATCAGTGGCATGAATTTGTCTTCCACTCAATCTGAGGGACTGAAAAAAATGAGCTGCCATCTACAGGAAGGATGTTACTTTATTTTAAATACATGCAACTATAATTGTTTACACTTTGATGTTATACTTCAACAGCAACCCCATGAAGTGTTAGAATTCCTTTATTCATCCAGTTTGATTAATCTGTTGGAAGAGGAACATCTAGGACACAGAATAATTAATTTAAAAAAAATTCATTGCATCGTGTTCAGACGAACTGTTTTCACTTGTGGCGTTTCTAGGGAGGGCTTACCAACATGGTCCCGTAAAGGACACATAACTGCAGGTTGAATGAAGCTTCACCTTCACCCCAGGTACTCAGTCTCCCCAAATGAAAATAATTTCATGATATCAGTGCCAAGGTGGACTCTACAATTACATTAAAATCCCTTTAGGCAGGAGAAAGAGATGTTTCCTCTCACAAATGCTTCAAAATGACCACAGAACATCTCTAAACAGTGTACAATGTTGTCCTCTCCAACACCAAAAATAAGATGATCACTAAACAACATCTAGATATAGTGTGCGCTGTGCCTGACAGTTTTTGAGATCATGTAGAGACAGTGGCTCATTAAGAGTATCAGCTGTTGGTCCTCTTTAACTCTGTTTTTCAGTCAGTGCAAAGTCATTTAGAAAGAGGAAAAATTTCTCATTAGTGACAACAACCAATGCAGGACATGTGGCCTTTTTTGGGCTTTTGTCCTTCTTACAGGCACCTCAAACATCTCCCAACTAGTTTAAAAATATTTGAGAACAAGTAACTATGCAGGAGTCTTCTTTTGCCGTCTTTGATTCCATGGAAAAATTCTCTCTATCCTGATTTCAATATCTTTGTAGTTGAAGCTAATGCGGTGCTACGAAATGAGACTGTTCAGTTTGGGGGAACTTCCAGGTGACGATCTCCAGGGAGTAAGAGGCACCAACAAGTTCCTTTCCAAATGGCACCTTCGGTTTCTGAACGGTTATAAAAAGGCAGGAAGGAACTTTGTAGAAGGAGAAAGGCACCTCTATAAAATACTGCTGGGTAGTCAGTGTGCAAATGATTAATATAAAAGATTGCAGTTATGGGAATGTAGAGCCTTTCAACTAGGACATGAATAATTGCCAGAGAGTAGGGTAGAGTTACAGAAAACTTTCCATCGTCAAAGAAAAGCTATTATAGAAGAAATGATAGACAATATTATTTAGAATTACATTAAATTATATTGAAATTGTTAAATCACTTTCCTTTTACAATCACTTTATATCTTCTACTTTCAAATACGTAATTTTTGGAAGCACGGCTATTTGAAAGAGACTGCAAACTGAACAAGACTAAATTTTAAAAGGAGTGATATGCGCAAATACTTCATTTTAACCGGTGGCAGCTGTTTAAGGAAGCTCTGTAATGGCAATAAAGCAGTCATTGAAAACACATCAGTGAGGCGGCAGGAGGAGGAACAAAGCAAAAGCATCTGAGTCAAAGGGGCCTCAAGAGGCCCCTGCTGTAAACGTGCAGTTAAAGAAGCTGTATGGAATGGGCAGCTCTTCTTGTAACAGCAAGAGTTAAGTGCCCCATAAGAGTGTTTGTGCATATAGAACTGTATCTTTCTCCTCCTGCAGAAAGGATCCCCCCTGAGCTGCCCTGCCTCTGATCACTGTATTTTCTGTTAGGACGTTAACCTGCTGTTTCTGCTGTACTCATGGCGTGACTTGCTTCAGGGGTCAGGGAGGACCTGGTGTGCACAAACCCTGGGAGCCCTCTTCTTCACACCAGAGGGAGTGCATGCAGAGCACCACATCACCGTCCTTCTTCATCCTCCTTTAGGACCAACACACAAAGCAAAGTTAGCAAACCTCCAGACTAGGGCCCAGCGTGAAGCTTTCCTACACAACAGACATTGTAGATAGAACCTTAACATTAAGGTAGTGGCCAGAGCTGAAGTCACTGGTAGCTTTTGTGTGGACTTGAACTCACTTTCAGTTAGGTCCTAATTGAAACATGAAATATTTAATCACAGTTCATTAAATTTCTTTGAACTGGTATTCGTCAGGCATTCCAGTTTTCTTAATCTTCCACTTGTCACTGTTTAAAAATTTTCATTTCTTTTTCGCCTGGTTGCCACAGAGGAAGATAACAAATGACTAGCCCTGGAGCAGGTTCCCATAGCACACTGCATGCTGGGACTTCCACAATAACTTTCTGCTCCAGGGATCATGGCAGACACCGAGCTGCAGAGCTTATTGATGGCACGTCTCTGCCTCCCCTTTCGTATTCCCTGTGCAGAGTTATCGACAGACTTTGGGCACCCTCCACCACCCCTTGTTCCCTACTAACAGGTGGGGCTTTCCACCCTCACAAAGATGCCTGTCGTGCTTGGCGCCTGCTCCATACTACCATGGACCAACCAGATTTACTCATTTTGGATTCTAATTAAATCCCTTACTGCCTTATTGGATGAGTCATTTCATTTTTAATTACTTCTCCTAAGTTTCCTGCAGCTCCCTTTAACCCAGAGAGAAAAAACAAATAATAAACAAATAAAGAAAGCATGAAAACCAAAGTCCTGTCATTTGGGGTGCTGAAGCTCCATGTGAACACGTGTCTTGCAGTCCAACCTTGGGGACACAGTAAGAAATCTGCTGTGCTCTTCGCCTCGTCCCCCGAAGTAACAATGGAGGTGATTTCAAATCCCTGTTTAATGACTTTGAAGGCAAGACCTAAAAATATGTTGAACTGGTAGGAAAGCTCGGTTTGATTGTATGTTGATTTGGATTGGGCCCAAAGGCAGCATGGAACGGTTAGATAATATTAATCAATTTTAAAAAGCCCGAAGAGCTGACTATGAGAAGGATAAAGCAGTTCCAGTATAATTCCCACCGCACCCTCAAATCAGTGTTGCTATGAGAAAAATAAGAAGCCACAGGACCCGTCAGAAGAGCCCACCTCTTCTTGTAACTGCCACAGAGGTGGGTTTCCGCAATGGCCAACTTCATTGACTTGGTTTGAACCATGTGGACAAAACGTTTATGGACAGACTGATCCTGCCCCACTCGGAATTACGGTGGCGGTTGCCATGTCTACTCACACTCTGTATGTTTTAATCCTGTTTCATTCACAGCTTTCAGGTCGAGAAATACATCATCAGTTTTTATGCATTTTCCACAAAATGTACAATCTTATTTGAGCTTCTTTTTTTGGTTTTTGATTGCATTGCACCTCTCCGTATCGTATCATGAAGACATCATGAAGACATCTCTTAGAAAGTTACCTTAGACAATGTTTTCCTAACCTCCTCACAGCAGCTCTTCCTGGAACTGGACATTTCCATCTCAATCACTTTTTTTTTAGAATTTAAAATCATTCATCCACTTGCTTCAGCACATTTTCACTGAGAGTCTTTGCTCCTCACTACAATTTTGTCTTCTGGAACACAATAGCTCTTTTCATTGCAGCAACCTGAATTCCCATTCTGTATAGACCTCTTCCATGTGTCCTGCGTAGGCTCTCGTTTCAAACTTGCGCTACAAATACTTTCCACCACTCCTCTGAATTGCCCTATCTTTTACTTCTTGTTTTAATACCAGTTGGCTTCCCTTAAACCACTAAAGCATTATGGGATATCATTTGTATAAAATAGGATTGTTTCTTTAAAGGTATGTCCAATTTTTGCTTGGTTCAGAATGGGGTTATTTTATGCCCAGGAGCTCATGATCTGAGGACGGATGTCGTTTAAAGGAGAGAAAGAGAAGCAGGCACACAGCCAGTTTTAGCCTGGTTTTGAGAGGAGGCAGCAGCTTCCTGCCAAGTTTTTGGGACTAACTCCCCATCAAATATGAATGGGATCAGACTTTTCACTCTAGCTAATTTTAATGAGGTATATTTGCCACCAAATAATAAACACTTGCTGTACCTAATATCTCATGTAGAAAATCACCTACTTCGTCAGTTGTTGAAGCCTCTGCCTGGGCAGAGTATATTCAAATAAATTTATTGTAAGTAATACAGCACAAAGGAGTTTTTAAGATGTGGGTGGAAGTTGAGACATTTATATAGAGGACTATATGTGGTAGGTCTCATGGGCAATGGTGGGAGTAGTTGATCAACAACCTGACAAAGCTAGAACATTGGCAGAGAGCGAGCAGTCATGGGGGTGAGGAGGACTCAGAATCTGGCAAGGGGGGACAAGTAGGGAAGGGGAGAGTTATGCAGAGCTTTGAAGAGAGTGACGAGAAGGTTTAATGTGTGGTTTAATACTGTGGCAACGGCCATCTTCTGCTGAACAGGGTTGTATTGCACTTTCTGTTTTCAACGACGATTGTCACAGTTTATCCCTGCCGCTGCAGTGCTATAAAAAGTTAAATATTGTTTTCCAGACACAGAGGGAGGGAGGGAAGTCAGACAGGTTCAGAAATCCACTGTTATAAAACCAGCAGAAACTGTGCTGGAGAGAGTGCCTGAAGGGGAAATTATTCCTAGCTCCTCAAAAGCCTCCACCTGTGTCGTCCCGTCCCACCTGGATGCCTCCTCCCCATCTTAAACAGGGCCGTTACAGGGGTATCCGTCATCCCAGCGCCTCCATCGAAAGGTTCACTTTGCTAGTGCTGCGTCATCATCCTCACGTCCTCTGTTTAGTGGCACAGTGTATCAGTCTGATATATCATTGTAAGGGAAATGATTTGAGGATTACGTATGTAACAGATTACACAATCGCAAAGCTATCAGGGCTTAATCATGGGATGCAAGCAACCACTGCATCTGCACCACAACCACCCGGGATCAGAGGGAAATGAATTATTTACCGTATTATTTTTCATGAGCATGTCATATTGATGACTCTTTTCTATTGACACTCTTGATACTGGCAGTAAATTAGATTAGACAGAAGGGGATTTTTCCCATTTTATCCATGCTAACTGAAAGGTAATTTTAAGTCTCTGCATATTTACTGAGTAAACTTCAATCTGGCAGCTTTGAACAAAGGAGAGTGAGGAAAGGAATGAAGAGGGGTGTTATATGCCAGTGGCTTCCTTGTGCAACAGACTGTTAAATCCTATTAGCGAAGTTTCCCCAGGAGTAGCTGCAATAAGTGAGGGATGTGGTACTCTCAATTTCTGCGATGCTCAAATATACAAACATTTGGTTTGAGAACAATGCTGTAACTTTTATGGATAAAATCAGTGGGAAGACAAACTGTGCTGCCCTTGGGACCTCTGAGCCCACCGAGTCACCCCAAACCCTTCAGGAGAATTTGGATGCTCTTCTGGTCTCAGATCCTGTTCCAAACATCAGGCATGTCAAGGAACGGTGTCATCTGAGCACAGTTTCAACAAGGTTTTCCACACCTGAGTTGCCTCATTATTGAACTTGCAGAGATGTGGCAAGTCACTGACACAGGGATGCTGGGTAAAGGGAGGTTCTCTTTGCACAAAGAACTATGATGCTGGTGTTGGTACATGAGCAAAGAAAATCTTTTCTCATTTCTGATCTCTTTTGCAGAGCAGGCATACACCGGTATTTTTCAGGACTTCGTGTTTTGGCGGCCTTTTTACTTCCAAACAAGGAGTCACACAAGCAAACTTTTTTATTCAGCTCTTACCTTGTTTCCAGCATACCTGAGCTGTTCTGGTTTATTACAGATTTAACTTAACATTTTTCAAAGGAATAGTTCGGCATTAGCTCCATCTCAAGGGGAGAAGAAAAAAAAATGCAAGAAAACCAAAGTGATTCAGTTTCAAAATATTTCATACTGGCTAATTCAGTTCAGATTCAGCTCAAGAACAACCTTGTCTTTAAACTAGGTTTATGTTTGGGTTGAAGCTGAAGCCAACTCTCTCCTTGTAAATTCCACTTATCTGAGGAGGGAGCCACTCAGAAGCAGTAAATCAGAGACAGTGCATAATGGGCACTCTAGACATAAAACTCCACTCAACACCGCAGGGACAGTAACGGCCAACACACTCATGGAACTGGGGGCTTTGAAGCAGTTCTTAATTTGCCTGAAACTAAAAAGTTTCCCTTCTATAAAAATGAACACAAAAGAAAGACAACAAGGAACTGAACTTAACTATTTTCCAGTAGTTATTCAAAAAAAAAAAAAAGGCGTCTAATGGCATTGTGTTGGAAGAGGCAAAGTAAATTGCTTGAAAAGATGAAGCGTTGCTTACTGAGTCAGGTTTTATTTGGTGGTCTCTCCTCTTGGTACTGATTTAGCTCAAGCTTGCTTAGTTTGGAAGAGCTGCCAAAACTCACGGTTGGGCAGTGACATTACTACAAGGGTTTGAAAAATTCTGTTTCTTTAACCATAGGCCTTCTCATCTGTAACTCATCGATTGTTTCTACCAACGCGGCTAGTTTAAAGATTAAGTATTTTCCAGTAATAGATGCGCAAGTATAAGATAAACAGTAGTCAGACAAGGGCCTGATGGAGAAGAAAGAGCAGATGTCCTGCTGTATTAGAAGAAACCTACATAATTTATCCCAACGATATTTCATATAATCAGAGAACGGTTTGGGTGGGAAGGGACCTTTAAAAATCGTCTAGTCCAACCACCCTGCAATGAGAAGGGACATCTTAAACTAGAGCAGATTGCTCAGACCTCCATCCAACCCGACCTCGGGCACTTCCAGGGATGGGGCATCTACAACTCTGTGCAACCTGCTCCAGTGTCTCAACACATTCATTGTAAAAAATATCTTCACTATCTCAAATCTAAACCCACCTTCTTTCAGTTATACACCACTGACCCTTGTCCCGTCACTAAAGGCCTTGGCAAAAAGTCTCTCTCTACCTTTCTTATTATCTCTCTTCATGTAATGAAAGGCCACAATAAGGTCTTCCTGGAGGCTTCTCTTCTCCAGGCTGGACAAACCCAACTCTCCCAGCTCTTCTTCACAGGAGAGGTGCTCCAGCCCTCAGATCATTGTTGTGGCCCTCCTCTGGACTTGTCCATGTCTTTCTTGGGTTGGCACTCCAGAGCTTGATTCAATATTCCAAGTGGGGTCTTACAAGAGCTGAATCTCCCTTAACCTGCTGGACAAGCTTCTTTTGACGCAGCCCAGGACACAATCAACTTTCTGAGCTGCAAGTACCCATTGCCAGCTTGTGTCCTAGTTTTCACCCGCAAGTATCTGCAAGTCCTTCTCTGCAGGGCTGCTCTCAATCCCTTCATGCCCCAGCCTGTACTGATAACGGGGATTGCCCTGAACCAGGTGCGGGACCTTGCACTTGGCCTTGCTTGAGGTTTGCACAGGCACACTCCTCAAACCAGTCGAGGTCCCTCTGGTTGGCATCTCTCTACTTGGCATCAATCCTCAAGCGAGTCAACTGCATCACTCACCCTGCTGTGAGTGCAAACTTGCCGAGCGTGCACTCTGTCTGCAGTTTGTCATTGATGAAGATATCAAATAGTATTGGTCCCAGTATGGACCCCTGAGTGACACCACTTGCTACTGGTTTCCTCTTGGAGATTGAGCCATTGACTATAATGACCATAATGATGCAGTCAGGCAGCCAGTTCCTTACCCATTTAACAGTCCATCCATCAAACCATTACCTCTCCAATTCAGTGGTAAGAAAATTTTATTTAAGTTCTACCTGTTTGGTTCTCGCATCACTGATTCTTCCACCCTTGATACTCCCTTGATTTTTGGTTCCCAGACCGGCAAATGACACAGGCCAGGTGTGTTCTTCCCAGGACATCTACACTGTTCAAAGATTTTCTGCTCACTGCCTGCTTCATTCTGTGTTCTGGTTTAACAAAACAAGTTTCCATACACGTTCTGATGTTGTCAGTTCCTTCTCTTTGTAACTTTACCTGTCTGAGGTTTATCACAGCTGAAAACCCCAGAGTGCATTAAGTCATCAAACAATAAAAATGAAACTGTGGCAGTATTTCAATATCGTGTTTGTTTTGAGAAAACATAGATCAAGATCCAGCCTTAGATCAAGATTCAGCCTTTATCGTAACTTAAACACTGACTCTACAGGGCAGGTCCACCTTGTGGTATCTTTCAAAGATGAGTTGTTGGGTTATTTATCTCAAGTTTACTATGATCAAAATTACACTTAGCTTCTGTGGTATGCAATCATACCCAAAATAACCACTTGCAGACATTGTTTTCCTAGGTATGCCTTCATAAGTGTAGTTCTCATCCGGTATTTCCTTGTACGACACTTTGCAGTATTTTGTGGAGGCTAGTCACGTGTTTGAACCCTATTGCCCACTCAGTGTTTCCTTCACAGAGTATATGACTGTTCACTGCAATTAGTAAATTTTGTTTACAGTTTGCCAGGAGATCCATCTCCTTGGCCGTCTGTACTCAAAAGACACCGGCACCTCTGAAGATAGGCATGTGCAGGAAAGACCCTTCAGAAGAAAAGAGAATACATAATATCTCCATTATATAGCAATGTTATGAGTGCTAGAAAGCGCTTAAGAGGCAAGGTTGGAACTTGATCAGAATACCAAGCACAAAATGAGTCTCTAGGGAAATGTTTGTCTCCAAAGACAAGCAAGATCAGGACACCAATCAATGAAAGCAATTCTGAATACTGGAGCCTTGACAAAGGATTTCATCACAGCTGGGAGAGCTGAGCAAGTGGGCTGAAACAGAGTGAATCCCTTCAAGGTGAATAAATATATACACAGTCATAGCGGACACCTTCATTTCCCACATTGTTGCTGTGTAAATTATGAATCGCATCAGTACATACTCCCTCTACTTTTCCACAATAGCTGTCTGGGTTTGAGTGCTTGCAAGAACCAAGATAGCCAGAAAGAGTATTCCAAAGGGATCTGCAGAAACAGGGGTGAATCCTTCACCCCTGTGTCAGGTTTGTGCCTGGGTGCATGGGGGTATGGGGGCAGGGGTGGTTGATAGCAGGGGAGGGGCTGCTGACATGGCTTCTGCAAGAAGCTTTGAAAAGGTCCCCTGGATCCAATCCAGACCCACCTCTGGCCAAGGCTGAGCCAATCAGTGCCTCTGCAATAACATGTTTAAGAGAGGAAAACCTGTTGAGTTCCTTTGGTTTGGGAGCTCCTTGGGAAAGGAGTGGGACTCGAGAGAGGCAGCCATGTGGACACACAGGTCAGTGAGGAAGGAGACACTCTGGCAGCCGTTCCCCTTCAGCTTATGGTGAGATGGCAGGCTGAGCCCTTGCAGCCCTTCGAGATCAATGGTGGAGAAAAATCGCACCTCGAGTCTGCGGAGGACCCCACGCTGGATCAGGGGACTGATCCTGAAGAAGTCTGTGACTCTGAGGAGACCCCGTGCTGGAATGGTTCATCACTGGGAGGACTGAGGCGTGCGAAAGGGACCCATGCTGGTGGGAGAAATTTGTGGAGGACTGTCTCCTGTGGGAGGGGTCCCACATTGCTGCAGGTCTGTGAGGAGCTTTCCCCCTGAAGAGGAAACAACACGAATGGACTGAGTGGAACACTACTAGCCAGGGCATGGGACAACCAGTCCCAAAACTCCTCTGAACGTTGTGACAGTCCCAGTGTTTAAACGCATGTTTCAAATGTGTCTTTGTAAAGTCTTCAGCATAGCCTGGAGATGTTGCTTGTTTATTGTGCGTGCCTCAGCTGAATTCTCATACTAGAAGACAGCAACAGTGAGAAAGCAACATGTCTGTACTATAACCTGGCTGGCTGGCAGCCCTCTGCCCTGTCACAGCCCGCAGGAGTTTCTTCTTTTGAATTTGTAACATTGGTAAATGCCCATCAAGGACATGCTTGCGACAGCGAAGGTCTAGTAAATTAAGGCAGATTTGAAACACATTCTCTAGAGAGTATAGGTTAGTGCTTTTTATTTTAAAAATACTATATGCTTCATTGCAGTCCTTCAATAACACACACACAAATCAGGCAAATCAATCCCTAACGTGCTGGAATCATGCTGGTAATTAATCTGTTTAAGTACGGAGACTGAAAGAACAGATGGGAAAACGCATCCCTTTTCACCTGAAACAGCGGTGTCATAGCTTGTGTTCACAAGTCTCTAACGGCTCTGTAATATTATTTTACAATTCAGCCGTGACAGCTGTAACTCTAGTGACTGTAACTGACCTCTTCCATAACGTGCGAGGATTCGTTACGATTAAGTCCTTTTCATACTTGGATCCTGAAAAGGGAGAAGAGAAAGGAAATCTGTGCCTGTTAAACCGGAGAAGAGAAGGCTCAGGGGTCTTATCAATGTTTATAAATACCTGAAGGGAGGGGGCAGGGAGGACAGCGCCAGGCTCTTTTCAGTGGTTCCCAGTGACAGGATCAGGGGCAATGGACACACACTGAAACACAGGAGCTTCCCTCTGAACCTCAGGAAACACTTTTTTTACTGTGAGGGTGAATGAGCACTGGCACAGGTTGCCCCGGGAGGTTGTGGAGTCTCCATCCTTTGAGACTGGCCATCTGGAGTTCTGCCATCCTGGACAACCAGTTCTTGAGCAGGACAGTTGGACCAGATGACATTCAGACATCCCTTCCAACTTTAGTGATTCTGAGATTTTTGTAATTAAAGTGATAAAGGAGAAACTAGAAAGAAGACAGAGAAAGGAATAAAGAAAAGGAGGAAAGCTTGCAAGCAGGCAGGCAAGGAAGGAAGGAAGGAAGGAAGGAAGGAAGGAAGGAAGGAAGGAAGGAAGGAAGGAAGGAAGGAAGGAAGGAAGGAAGGAAGGAAGGAAGGAAGGAAGGAAGGAAGGAAGGAAGGAAGGAAGGAAGGAAGGAAGGAAGGAAGGAAGGAAGGAAGGAAGGAAGGAAGGAAGGAAGGAAGGAAGGAAGGAAGGAAGGAAGGAAGGAAGGAAGGAAGGAAGGAAGGAAGGAAGGAAGGAAGGAAGGAAGGAAGGAAGGAAGGAAGGAAGGAAGGAAGGAAGGAAGGAAGGAAGGAAGGAAGGAAGGAAGGAAGGAAGGAAGGAAGGAAGGAAGGAAGGAAGGAAGGAAGGAAGGAAGGAAGGAAGGAAGGAAGGAAGGAAAGATAAAAACTAGATGCAATCAAGGACAAATGCTCAGCTGGTCTCATCAGTCAGAGGAACTTGTCTAATGGTACCTATTTATTTTCTCTTCAGCAAACACGTTCCCTGTCACATCATGTGGGAGCTCTCACACAGTTTCACATTTCTCCAATTCTGATCAAGGATGTATCTGTCTGCTTACACCAGGCAATGACTATCCTCAAGGTACTAAGCGACCAAAGAAAAAACAAATGATTGCCCATCCCTGCTCCTACTCCTGCTCACATACAGGAGCATCCGACTCCCATCTCATAGCACTGACTGCAGCGTAGTCTACATCTCATAGTAGTATATGCACACTGCTAAAAACCAGCTGACCTGATTCCCTTGTTCTCTCAGAAATTAAAGTTTACATCATGCAAACTAGACATCCATCACCTACCATTTAAAGCCATGTATTTATTCTGATTCATACTCGATCAGTAAAATAAAAAGTACGTTAACAATGAAAAGATACGGAAATATCCATTAACTTCCTACTAACCACAGTTCCTTTTTACCATCACTACGGTGTGGAGGTACATCAAATTGCGGCCTAATCCTGATGAACAAAGTCTTAGGAACACAAGAGGAATATTGCAGAGCACCCGATCATTAAACCATGACCAGTAAGTACTATCAATGCCATAATGAACCACCCTCCTTGGCGTTAAAGAATGATACGTATGTTAATTCAACTATCCAAAGTAATTATGCTAAATAGCTATGCAAGGGAGAATTCTTTATATAAGTAATAAGAAAAAAACACTATTATTTTGGATGGGTTTTTGAAGGTCAGCTACAAAATTGGGACATTTTAAATCCATTGGTCTGCTTTTGTTGCCTCCAAGCTTCTTAAAAGAGGATATGTTTGGCCAGGTGATGTTCTATTTGTTTTCAAAATAGTTAAAAAACTAGGAAAATACCAAGGAACTGGGATAAAATGCATACGGGCCAATATTTTGAAAGAAAAATTTGGGTAATTGCAGGACTAAACTTCTTTCTGACATCTATCTGGGTCAAAAAAACCAGTCTGCCTATTATGAGAACTGATTAATAAGGAATTAAAGATGGTGATATGTAACTCAGAATTGAAGTTTAAGAACAGATCTTGCTAAAATAGCACAGTGTGTTTTCTCCTGAGACCTCAGGCCTGAAAGAAAAAGACAATAATGTCAAAACAGTAGAAATCACTATGGTATTTGACTTTACACCAGAAACATTTTGTACAAGGACTAGAAGGGTACAAAATGAATATACAGATGTTGAACTTTTTACAACTGGCTGACTGATGGTCTTTGACGTGTAATTGCAAACGGAGTGTATATTTAGTTGGGTTTCTAAGCAGACAATACTGAAAAGAGAGGTCACTAAGACAGAGCTGCCTCATAAAGTAGACACCAAAAAGAAGTATGTTTTAATCAACTGTCAAGTTTTACACGAAGGAATAAAGAATAATGGATTAGCCCCCTCCCTCTTAGAAATTAGTGACTGTAGAAACAATCGTGACTTCTGAGCGTGATGTAGTCAGAAGGGCTAATATGACTCCTGGATACAGAAGCTTGAGGATTTCTGAGGGTATGAACAGAAAACACCCAGCCTCTCAGTTTAATAAGGTATCACAGCTGCAGGATAACTTCTCCTTCTGGTCTCTACACTTCAGGATGGGTATCAAAACATTAGGAAGATCACATGGGTAACTTCAACTGTCCACCAGTTATCACATACAGAACTGCAAAGTGAATTCAACATTCCTCTATCTCACAGGTAATGATCAGAAAGATGCAGCCTAGTCTAGTCAAGCCCAGACAAGAAATAAGTCATGAACTTTCAACAGGCAAGGTAATTAACCATCAGAACAACTTAACAACAGCTATGATGGATTTTCTATCACTGGAAAATTTAAAATCAATATTGGATGTTTTTCTGAAAGTTACGTTGCAACTCAAGGAGAGATAATGGGCTGGAAAAAGGAATCGGTTAAAGCGTGTCCTACGGCTTTGTCTATGCATTTCACACTGGATAATCACTCTAGTTCCTTCTGGCTTTGAAAGCTGCTACACTAGGAAAACAGCAACACGTTTGAGAGTCATAACTGGGATTTGAGGATTAGCACGCAGCATTTTCCTGCTTAACACTCAAGTGTGCAACTTGGGCGTCCTTGTGGTCAGAGCACCTGATGAGACAGTGACTGGTCAGTTCTGTCGTTTTTACTGTTTCCAGTATGTGTATATATAGAGATGCAGCATTCACTGCTTGGGCCTGTTTTAGAGGAGCAACCTGATGCTGAAACTTTTGGGAAATAGGATCCTTAGTTTCACAAAGAATCTTGAGTGTAATGTGAGGTCATGGTCTTTCAGCTTCTCGTTGAAAGTTCTCAGAATGGTCTAGGGAAAGCTTAACCATCTGCTCAAGCTTTCTGTCGTAGATACTGACATCTGCTAAAGGCAGCTCCACTTTTCCAAAACTGCTCCCTTCTGCCCAGTCATTACTGCTCCAAGCCGAGCAAACCTTGTGGAACTCAGTTCCTTAACCCATCTTTACCACCTAATTTGGACCTCTTTTCCCAAATACCCACTTCTTGTTTCCACAAACAGCCTCTGAGACCTTGACAAAAAGTAATAGCATATCTTCTGCTACAAATACCCAGCTGTTTATCTAAACTCATTTCACACACCTTTTACCTGCTTCTCCTCTGTCGAAGCAGTAAGGTCTTGGCTATAGAGACCAATTATCAATAAACCAGTGCAGAATATCTTATCATGAGGACTCTGATTTAATTGTTATTATAGTGCCATGCATCAATAAATTAACAAAGAACTCATGAAGTTTGCAGAACTCACACTGCGAGAGATAATGCAGAGCACATTAAAATATCCCTTTTTTCATATATTCATTCAAATCATATAAATCCACTCTGAAGCTTAATTTTTACTCTGTCAGAGGTCTTTTATTATGTTATTATGATCACATGTAGCAGCAAGAAACCAGTGATGGAAATCTATCCATAACACGTTAGTTAATGGTTTTCTAAATGCATTGAAAACTCAATCTGCTTCCACAAGTTTACAATGTTTTCCCATTTAATTCTTTGTTGAATTATCCTTCCTTTACCATACATCTGCTCTACAGTGCTTAATATTTTCTAAAAAGACACACACTAATTATTAAAGACCAGCCTAGGTAAAAAAAAAAAAACAAAAACCAAAAACAAAAAAACAAGCATTATAGAGATTAATGAAACTAGAGTGGTAATAAAGCAAGACCTTTCAACTCATGCAAAAAAATAATCCCTTTTAGAAGGTTTCTGATATTTAGGGAATGACTTAGTTATTGATTTCCAAGCCTACATGATTATTGCTCTTTAAACGCTGCAGAGTCATACTGTGCTTTGGTGCAGATTCTAAATGAACAAACAGTAGAAAGGCCACTGGAGTCCCAAAGCCAAGGAATACCATGTGAGGTGTTTCTCCATCTTCAGCTGACACCTGGAACTTCTGTTTAGACCTCTTTCTTTGTCAAAAGTAAAATTGCATCCCACCTACCTCCCCTCCTCCCTCCAGCTTGTTATTCAGTGATTAGCAGCAGTCTTTGCAGACAGTTAATTCTTCCTTTGTATTAATGGGTACGAGCAGAGTGACTCATTCCGCTACAGAACATAGAAAGTCCTCCTAGGTCATCTGCCCTTCCCTCCACTGGAGCAGGAGATACAAGCTGATGCTCAATGCAGCCAATGCTCAAATATCTCTACTTACTCTTTTTTCAGCCTAATAGATAAGTTATCAGGGAAGTTTCTCCTTAAACAGTGGTTTTGAAGTTTTTATTTTCACTTCAGAAGGGAGTAGATGAAGAAAGAATCTGCCTGGTAAAAATTTCAAGGAACCACAGTATCAAGCACGTTGAAAGACCCTATTATGCTGCCAGAGCAGTGTAAAGACAACTCTGGTCTGTCTTCTTAGCATCATGAGAGTCAGACTCAGATATCAAAAAGCATCATCATGTCCATCATCTCCCACTCCTCAAACAGCCAGAGGCCCCAGTATGAAGTGTAGCATAGCGTAAGACAGGTGCCTTATGGTTGCTCTCTCATGTCCCCCTCCTCTCCTACACAAAAGAATTCACCCAACAGGTTTTTCCCCTCTTAAACATGTTACTGCAGAGGCACTTCCACCATCCCTGGTTGGCTCAGCCTTGGCCAGAGGCAGGTCTGACTTGGAGCTGGGGGAGCTTCTCAAAGCTTCTTACATGGGTCATGCCAGCAGCGCCATTCCCAGATTCCAAAAACCCAGCAAACACAAACCCAGTACATGCCGGCTGGGAACAGGGAGGTACACCAACATCCTGCACACACACGCACACACATACAGAGAATCAAAGCTGAAGAACAGCTTCTGCACAGAAAGCAAGAGTCTATCGTCTCCAAGACAAGACTGCATGAAGCTCTAGCTGTGTTGTGCTCTGCATGTCAGCTCTCCCTATCATCCTTCAAACTAAAAAAAAATTTTTTTCTTTTCTTTCCTTCAAGAGCTACTCTCTTGCTTAACCAGCTCCTGCATCCTCCCTTGAACAAGGCTGCACTTGGAGAGCAGGCAAAAGGAGATATATTTTACAAGGGCGCCTGTGAATGGGAGACCCTTTGAGCATAAGGGACAGAGAAAGAGCGTAATAATTATTGTGGTCTTTTCAGTGGCCATTACACAGATCCAGAGAAGAGAGGCAGCTGTGTGGGATATCTAACGTGGTAGAAAATAACCTAAGCCGTTACTGATATCTTAATATCTGTGCAGTGTTTAGTAGAAGAGTCATACCACGCTTCACCCTCTCAGTCAGGAGAAATTACAATGCCGTATGAATAATAGATGAAGTGTTATTTTGATGATGTAAATTAGTATTAATGCAGAAGATTATTTTAATAGTGTGCATAAATGGAATTTTCAGTGCTGAAAGAAACTCTAATTAAATCTGATTCTTTCAACCATTCCCTGCTATGCCACTCAGCGTTTTGGCAGGGGGGAGGCTGTTTGTTTTCTCTAACACTTATTTCTGTCTCCTCTTTAAATCATTTATTGTTATATTTAGTCACTACAATCAAAAAGTCAAATAAAAACCTAATGATGAGGTCAAACAAGAAGCCTTTTAATAATGCAGAGCACACTGCACCAGAAGGAAAACATGCCAGCACCTAGGGAGAGTCAAACTGGGGACAGGCATGCTCTAACGCTAGGAAGCTGGAGAAATTACTTTCCATTCCTCTTGCTTGTTCTCCTAAAACAAAACCTTGGCATTTCATCAGCACAGAACAGCCAGGAATACTATTCCTGCGGAGGCACAAGTGATTTTGCTGCCTTGGCCTTAGCTGTGCATGTTGCATACAACAGGATCACACTCGCACAGTGGTACGTGTTCACCATCACCATGTAATTGGAGCAGTGCATCACACTGGACGCAGGAAGAACAAGCAGCCATACAACATTTTTCAAGGGTCTTTGTCCCACAAAGAATTTCCCACTCAGCATGCACCTACCTGAATCGCTGCCTGCATCAGACTGACCAGCCTATTTGGACTGTCCTTCTGAAAGCCCCAGTGCTGACTGCTGATGGCCAGCTCTAACAGCTTGCTCCAGGGAGGCAGCACTGGTCTCTTGACTGACACCTTATCCACTCTCCACACCACAGGTTGGGGTTTTTTTGTGGGGTGGGTTGGGTTTTTTCACCCCACTGGTTGCATACAATGATAGAACTAGACTACGAGCATAAACACTTATTGACCAAGTGCTACCTACACATTTCAGACCTGGGTGCCACTACAGCACACAATGACATGCAGAAAAAGATCTTCAGGAAATCCAATCAGTTTACAAACCCCAGCATGTGCACATGGAAATGTCAGTTCAGGTCTAGCACTAATAAATCTATTTCAATATTGATATCTGTGGATAATTCTAATTGTTCTACGACTGGCATTGTGTGGTTGGGGTGTGCCTCCACTGTATTCTCCTTCAGGGCCAATGCCAGGGTGAGATTTTAAAGTAAGACTTGCACTTTGCACTGAAATGGGAGGTTAAAATAATATGTAGCTATTAATTAACTCATTTTTACATAATTTTTTATTTCTCATAACACTATATTAAGAGATACAGTGCAGTCATAGACCTAAAGGTATATTATTGCCATCAGTGTCATAAAAATTGCTC
Source organism: Buceros rhinoceros silvestris (assembly GCF_000710305.1). Classification (NCBI taxonomy): domain Eukaryota; kingdom Metazoa; phylum Chordata; class Aves; order Bucerotiformes; family Bucerotidae; genus Buceros; species Buceros rhinoceros. Next base: position 7,290 of record NW_010407513.1, on the reverse strand, counting down.
TCAGGGAAGCAATAATGAGAACTCCGACACTGCATATTCTCAGCCAACTTTCAGGATGTGTAATGTGTCACTGCTACTTGTCTGCACTCATTAAGGAGGTCATCTGACAAGACAGACCTGAACTTGGACTTCAATATTTTCATCACAGAAATTTCGGCTTCACTCAGATCTGTTGACCTGAAATATGCACTTAATCAAGAGGGAACTCCACTAGGAAAGAGAAAGCTGATTTTTTTTTTCCAGTAATATCTAAAAATACGGTTGATGTAGCCGTGCATTTAATTGCACGTCTTTGCAAGGTTATATTTTCCATTCCAGGTCACTGACATTTATTTTCAAGACACTTCCAATCTGATTAGAAATTTTGCATGTAAGTCTAGCAAGCAAGACACTAGCAAAGAGCTGAATATGTTGCAGCTGAAGACCAAAAGTCACATCTCAAAATCCTCCTTAGCATTTCCCAAATATGCTGACTACATCATCTTTAAAAGGTTTATTTCTTTTTTGACTTTCTTTTGAAATGTAGAGAAAAGAAATCTGTGTTGAACTTGGTTATCTAAGCTCTATCTTCATTCTGAAAGCAATTACCGATGAAATGTTTTGCCTCAGTTTTCCCTTCACCTCAAATTTCAAGATTAAGGTCTTTAAATTTGGATGTCAGCTCAACACTGAAAGCCAAACCAGACAGCTGAGCAGGACCACTGAGTTCTTCGTACTGCTCTCCTCTTTCATCCAAGAAGTGCCATATTTCTGGAAGAAGGTTTTGAAATTTCTGTTGTGCTACTGTGTGGAGAACGTAGGAACTTGTAATGTGCGCTGTTAAAAGATCGTTTTAAAAATGTAGGTAATGGAATCCGACGGGGATGAGATTTGCTGTCCTCAGGATGGTCTGTGCTACCAAAGAACTGCTGTTGACTTTGGGAGGGGCTTACAGGCCCTGGACGGACAAGCCTTTCCTGTGCAGGCAGTAGTTTGGTATCATTACTGAGGCAAGGGAAAGCCACCAGATGCTGTTCTTGAAACAAGTTTTGGAATAAGCATTTCCATGTCTTCCATCTACCTTATGAATAGCAGGAAAAAATTTCCTCGCAGTGTTTTCATCTGTTAGAGTTTTAAACCGTTCTCCTTTGAAACCGTGCTCTCTGGACATCATTCAAATGAGCACGGGGCTGTGTCGGCAGCAGCTGCTGACTGTTTGAGAGGAAGACAGTGCACGCTTCCAACTTTTTTCAATCTCCCCTCAGATTTTCTTGTTACAACTTCAATTTTGCTCACTGCCACGGTCCTAGAAACCTGGATGCCATACATAACATTCAGAATATATATTTATAGTTATCAGAAAGTAAGTTTGCACTTGCAAGGTGACCCTCTTCTACCAGCTCAACATATTCTTTGCTCTTCTTTTGGCACAGATTTCTGGTGCAAGACGTAACTGTTGCAGTTTCAGGTTTAATTCCTAAACGTGCGAGTAGGACCAATGCCAACCTCAGACCTGGGGGTATATCAGTTCTCCCACACTGGCTGGTCTCCTGGCTGCACTGTTTGGAAGACTCAAGTGTGTTGAAAGGAAGGTTCACTCCAGCCCTTGCTCTGCACATGTCACATTAGATAATCCTTGATTAAAACTATGTAAACAGAGGCAGGACTGGGAGCTCTTTTTTCAACTTCTATCACGGCATCTCCTGTATCTTTGACTGAACAGTAAACTCGCTTCAGTAGAAAATATGATTAAGATTTTTTTTCAGTGACATATCTGAAGATGGGGAAGGCCTAGAGGCTACATGGACAGTGTTCTGGATGAGATTCTGACCACTAGTTCATTACATGTGCTTTCATCATAGTATCACCTCCAAAAAGGACAAAACCTCCTCCTGTTGCAGCCTTTCCCTCAGCCAGGGACTACAAGAGGACGGAGGCATCTGAGCCACATACTTAATTCAGATCTACGTACTCTACAGAGAGCACTTGAACACACTCTTCTGCTCAAACACCTCTTGGTTGTTTAACGCCAGGCTGTGTGCGACTGTCTGCCCCATGGCGTGGTAACCTCTGCCCATTGAGTTTGCAGGGATCCCAGATGCCTTGTGCTGCCTTTTTCTCTCCATGCAGGGGAGCAGGGCAGGGGGACAGATATGCAGTTCTTCAGCCTCTGACATCTAAGATGGAAATGCTTATGGTGTTTTTCCAGATCTTGTCTTTTGGCTTAATTTTTGCACCTACCGTCAGCAGAACGCTGAACAAGCCCCTGGGAAAGCCACAGGTAGGTATCCTCAACTAAGCACATTGATGGATACTTCAGAGATTACTTGGCCTTAGCTTTCAGCATTTCTAAAATTCAAATAATGATTGTTACTTACCTCGAGGGCATACTGGAAAGCTTAAGTCATTAACTGTGTTCATAAAGAAGAGCAGTATCTTTTGGCTCCTAATTTAAATTCCGTAGCCAATGTTAAGTTCCTAAATCAATATGTAGAGATGTGAACAAAAAAGATTTGTCTTTCAGAAGAGTTTGGGTCCATTCATCTCTCAGCACAAACTCTCCTACTCTCTCTACTTTTAATTGACTCAGTTGAGAATTGGGAACCAAACATCTGACCATTATGATCTAAATTTGTGTTTGTCAGAGCAAAATCCAGCCTAAATAATGTGGCTATTATACTCCCCACAACACAGCTCTCTGTGATTAAAGTGTTGTTCTCATTAACTTCATTATAAGCCTCTCTAATCAGAAGACACTCCACTGATGGAAGCTTTCTGAGACTGTCTCTGCCCTGATTAAACGTCTTTGGGGCGTATTCGCAGTTACAGTACATACATATCTGTGAACATTTCAGCTGTCCATGCCCCACCCTAACCTCTGCAGGACCAGGGAGCAGGTTTATGTCCTCCTAAGCCAAAGAGCATGCTGTCTTTTTCTTCTCTTGATTTCCTCCCTAATTCATGGAGTATCTGTCTGTAGTATACTCATATTATAAGAGGACTGGAAGTGATACAGACCTACATGTCAAATGTAGATTTTCCCACTCCCCACCCCTCTTATCATTTTATTTGTTTTTAGTTGCCAACTCCATTCCTTTCAGTGTCCTTTGAAGAAACTGATGCTTTCTGGCAATGCCATCAGTTCAAAAAGGAGGCAAAAGTCATTGAATATGGTGTCATTGCCATTCTTCAGGGTTTCTGCCAGCTGGCTAGAGGGATGATGGGGGAACTATTTCCTTCTTAGGTTTAATTTGTCTCCTGGATGTACATGTAGACAAGTCTGTAGAAGGTGACAACTCACCTCTTTGCCAGTGAGTCTCACTGGGGGGGGGGAATACCTTCCTTGGGGGAAGGTATATGCTCCTCAGACCAAAGCGGTGTGGAGTGCTGGAGTCGGGATGTTGCCTTCGTCTGTAGCCTTTGGCACTGCCTGCCTCCTTGTGAGTACTGGAGGGTGACACGGCAAAGCCTTTGGTCTTCTTTGCATGCCAGGCTATAGTGGCAGTACTTGGTTTTTTAATTCTAAGTCTTGGCACAGGCTGCTAGAAATGGTTTATTGGCCTGTGAAAGCAGGTGGAATAAATGTTTTATAGACCTCCCTATACTTACACACCTACTATACACTCGTTTATAATTGTAAGAAATTGAACTTGTTGAACCAAGTAGTCCAGTCCAGTGGTTACATGTTCACTTTGGTGTGACCAGGTCCTTAAGCAGCCAAACATTTTTAAAGGATTTTTCAAGACTCCTTATGCAATTGATTGCCAATTATTTCTGCACGCCTTTGAATGTAAAGGCTACAATATCCAGGCTTTAACCTGTTGTTGAAGTGGTGCACGTGCAGTAACACCTGCATTTAGATAAGCCATTTGACTCCAGTTGACGAAAGACCTCCATTTCAGGGAAGCATTTAAACACATACTCAGTTGCTAGAGATGACTGGGATTATGATGGCTGGATTGGCGTGGACTTCCTAGACAAACAGGGCACTGGGCCCTTACAACCTCCCTATGTTTACAGTTGAAAACACCAGGGAATTATGTGACTAGCCCTTTACTCGGATATGTAGGAAAATGTAGGAAACTAAATAAGCCAGGCTTTGATTTTCTGACTGGGAAGGGAAAATCACTGCCTTAGAGAGCATCCATACTGTGGTGCAACTCTAGCTGCTCATCTGACCCGCTGAATTTGCAGCACAGCTGGGATCCGGCCTAGCCCAGTGGTCACTTCCAACTGCTTTGGTGTTTTCAGACTCATTCTTAGAGAAGATCTCTGAATTTCTATGGCTTGCATAATGCTGGAGGTCCAACAGTTTGGAGAATGGCCATACTTTATACCCATGTGTTGATATTATGACAAGTCTCTTCCATTTCATTTTTCTCCACTGTGAAGTAGACCATAACTCTACCCACTACCAAGCTGTGGTAAAAACAATTTGTAAGAGTAAAACCCCTTCTGTTTCTAAATCACATAATTACAGAATCGTTTTAGTTGGAAGAGACTTTCAATATCATTAAGCCCAACCATTAACCCAACACTGCCAGGTCACCACTAAACCATGTCTCTCTGCTCCACATCTACACATCTTCTAAACAGTTCCAGGATGGGGACTCCACCACCTCCCTGGGCAGCCTGTGCCAATGCTGCACAACCCTCTCTATAAAGAAATTTTTTCCTAATATCCAAACTAAATCTTCCCTGGCACAACTTGAGGCCATTTCCTCTCATCCTGTCATTTGTCACATGGGAGAAGACACCGACCTCCACCTTGCTACAACCTCCTTTCATGTAGGTGTAAAGAGCTTTAAGGTCTCCCCTCAGACTCTTTTTCTCCAAGCTAAACAACCACAGTTCCCTCAGCCACTCCGTGTTGAACTTGTGCTCTAGACCCTTCACCAGCTTTGTCGCTCTTCTCAGGACACACTCCAGCACCTCAATGTCTTTCTTGAAGTGAGGGACCCAAAACTGGACACAGCACTCAAGATGTGGTCTCACCAGTGAGACAATCCCTTTCCTATTCCTTCTGGCTGCACTATTTCTGATAGAAGCCAGGATGTTGCTGGCCTTCTTGGCCACCTGAGCACACTGCTGGCTCATCTTCAGCTGCTGTCAACCGACACCTCCAGGTCCTTCTCCAACGGCCAGCTTTTAAGCCACACTTCTCCCAGCCTGTAGTGTTGCAAGGGGTTCACATATACTCTCACTCCTTCTAGACCATGGGGGGGAAATAGTAATGAACATATCAGGATTCATCCTTATTCCCTGCTAGCAGGACTTCTGCACTTGTTTTGACCCTTAGTGTTAAGATACTAAGCAATGTTAGTATCTGGGCAATGTCTGGAGTCTCCAGCGGGAGGTTTGAATCTACAGCATTATTAAAATGAGCTGTAGTTCACTTTACCAGAAAAACAAAGTTATTAAGGAGCAGATGGGGCACAATGTTTCATGAACCAGCCTAACCCTTCTTACATTCCTTTAGTGCCAAAACCTTGTTCTCAGGAACATCTTTTCATGCTTCTCCCTTGTTTCCTCTTGGGTGGCCAACAGCAGAAGGCACAAGTGGTAAGAAGATTTCTCAGCAGGGTTTGAAGTCAACAAAGATCCACAATTTCTGGAGCCAAAGCTGTGAAGACCTTCCAAATTTGCTCTTAGCCTAGTACCGCTAGAGAAAAACTATTATCTATCCTAACTCTCAGCTTTCCCCTTGCTTTCCTTTGTTTCCCTAACCAAAAAAATCAAAGTGCTTCACTTAGAACTGTGTGAGCGAGATGTCAGTGGCACTTTGAGCATTATTCTGTATTAAGTACTCCAAGCACTCCTCAACAAAATAGTTGAGAAAAAAGATCTTGAAAGGCTTTGTATTAAACAAGCGAAGACAAGAGGAACACAACACACTAGAGACACCGATAAACAAACAAAGGCCTTATCTGAGCATATGTCTATAACCATTTTCAAGTAATTAAAAATCACATTTTTTTCACTTTGGAAGAACGGAGAAATAAGTGGTATTTAAATCTTTGAAGAGTAAGACCTGTGGCCTCACCCTTTATGGTTTCAGCTCCTATTTATCTCCTTGTATATTTCACTGCAACTAAAAAAAATGGTTCCTATTATATTCTACTCTTTTAGGAAAAAAAATCAAACATATCCTGCCTGGGAGGAAAGCCAAAAATGTCGAAAAGAAATGATGAATGAGAGTAGACATTAGCTGAAGCAGGAACACTGAGCAAGAAACACAAGGCATCGGCACAGTACTGCTTTTATCGTCACTGGTGTGTCCGAAGGCTGCCACTTATTAAAGTATAAGCACTTATTTTTCTGAACTTCGTATTTAACTCCTTATAAACTGAATGTTGGCTAATTTTAATTATCCACCACTACAACAACCAGTCCCCAATCAGACAGGCTGGAAACCACAAAAGGTATCCACAGAGGTTGTGGCTGGTTGTTTCTGAAGATGCACAAGGGAGCTACTCTATACTGGCTCCAGAGCAGGTAGCTGGTGCTTTCTTCCTCCCCGTGCAAGCAGAAACAGGCAGTCAAAAGGGGGTCGTAGGAACCTTTTCCTCAGTGGAGTATCCTCCTCGGTCTCAAGTTCCTTGGTGAAGTTTTTTGGTAACGTTTCTACGCACCTTAAGGTTTTGTTTAGTTCTACCAACATTGTGAACTGCCCTACCACGTCCTAGACAAACCCAGATATGACATGGGTTCCGTGGAAGATTCATGACCCAACAGAGACCACGTGGGATGTGCCAAAGAGTCTAAGATCGGTGCTAAGTACTTATGCTTGCACAGCCAGCACTAAGTGAATTATGAGCAGTCTTGTCACCTTCCCTTCACACTATCTCCTAAAACTTGACCTAAAATATTTGCCAATCCTAATGAAACAGCCAGTCCTTTTCAAAACCGCACAGTAAACTGAATTTGCTCTGTCCAGCTCACAGCTATCTTACCCCGGATCACTCTCCAGTGAAGATCTGTAGCTGTGCTGGTACAATGCCTCATCCAGGGTGGGAAAATCAGTCTCCCAAGAAACTTATTAGCGTGCTCATAGACCCTGGATCTGGCACACGTGGCCAGTTTGACGTCCAGGCAATGTGAGCTGGGCTCTCTGTACGTTCCCCTCTGATATTAGCATCAGCCATTTCCCATAAGAAATGCATGCCTGGAACTGGGATTAAATTCCTGCTCACTTTTAATCTCAGACCCTCAAATCTGATCTCGGGGGATATCTGTTAATATCAAGACTTCTGGAAGAATTTATGTGGGCCTGTAGGAATCTGTCCCGGGTTAGCCAAAACTTCCCATTTT
>NW_010407512.1:27203-30236 GCF_000710305.1 Buceros rhinoceros silvestris | reverse complement strand
CGCTGAGGGAAGCCAGCACCCCCCGACGAAACACAGCCACCATCACTGCGGAAGCGGCGACACGTCCCCCACCGCCGAGGGGCAGTCCCTCCGGGAACCGGGGCACCGCGGCCCGCCTGGGGGCCGGCGCTGCACTGCTTCCCGAGAACCAATGAGAGAGCGGGGACTGCTGCCCATCTCCGAGTCCGATTGGCTTCTTGAGGCGAAAAAGGCGGGACTGGAGCGCTGCCGACTTCGCTGATTGGAGGGAGGTGGAATCGGCGCCGTTGGCGGGCGGTGGCCTGAAGGTGAGAGGAGCGCTGAGGGCGGCCGTAGAAGTTGCACCAGCACACCTGAACGAGCGCTTCGCGATTGTTTTTTTTCCTTCCAGTTGAGACGGCATTCCCTCAGGCTGTAACGGACTAACTCCTGCGTTTCCCTCCAACTGGACTAGGAACTGGGAGCGGCCTCTTGGAATGGGAGATCTGCAGTCCCCGCTAGGACTGGCCTTGCCGTTCCAGGCAGAGTTAAGGGGTGACGTTGGGGTATCCGAAGAGGATGAGGAGCTCAAGGGGTTCAGGCGTGAGGCAGCAGTCCTGCATTACAAGCTGTGGGAGGCTCTCAGGTAGGATGGTATATGGTAAGGAGGGCAGAATGGCATGCGGCACTCTTGTTTCAAGGTGGACTGTGTATAAGCGGATTCGTGTAGAACCAAAATGCCATCCACAAACGTATTCACAGATAGGAGGATAGAGCCAACAGGTTCCCATGTAAGCAACATTCATATAAAACATGAACAGCACAAATCCTGTTCTTGCTCATTACGCTTAAAATTTGCTATCAGATCACATACATTTCTACCCAGTGTCCAGTCTTCAGAGCCATGGTCTCTCCCATGTATAGCGCTCAGACCTCTTATTTTTCTGTGTGGGTAGTCCAGCTTGAAGTTCACTAGCGGATCATACTCACAGGCGCTTACAACGTAAGTAGTTCATGAAGAGGAACAGACTGCGGCAATCACCAGGCAAATGTATCGCCCAGGAGCCTGTTTACACGTGATTGGCACCCACTGTTTTCCCCCCTTTTTTCTCATTTCCTAGTACTTGGTCCACCCTGATCCACCTTGGTCCTTCCATTTAACTGCATTTATTCCTCCTCTAAATATCTTGTAAGGTTTGCTCAGTTTCACAACCACCCTCAAACATCCTATGAGAAGTTTGCTATTTTAGTGAGACCCATGATAGCCTTGGGGTTTTTTCTTATTATATGGTCTTATCAGCCACAGAGTTTCCAGCTGAACCTCTTAAGAGTAGTACTAAAGCAGTTCTTCACAGTGGCCCTTCCATCAGTGTCTTAGGAATGTTGGTGTTTGGTACTGTTTGCTAGGATTTGTGCATCAAATTTGTGCCTAATTTATTACCTCTCCTGAGTTTGTCTTTTTATAGCTTTGCCTAGCTCTCAGCCAGATATTGCTCAAGTTGGAACTTTCTGGTTTACTTGTGGCCTTTCTGGCAATAGCAGCATAATAAATTGCATTACAAAGCTAAATAGGCATAACCACTATTTCATACATGGAAAATGGAAAACCAGCAAAGCTCTGCTCACTATATTTTGCTTTGCTACCAAAGTTTGAGTCCAAGAATTATAAGCCCTAGGCCTGTCTTTTAATGACCAGCTCAGCTTATGGTGTCTTTCTCGTAATCAACAGTGATCCTCCTAACTCTTTTTTAACAATTTAACTTATATTTCTCCTTTCTGATGTCTTTGTCTTAGTCATACATTTGGTAACAAAAGGCAGTCCAGTTCTTTGGTCAACCTCATCTTGGACAGTACCTAGGATCAGTAAAAGCCTCCCTTGTTTCCTAAATCTCACTTGAGGCCAAAAAGTGCTTCATTTCCCTGGATTCCTTCCATCACTATCCGTCAGCCTTTTGAAATAACACTGTAGGAAGCCTCCAAAAAGTCCCAGTTAACAAAGTCATACGTGTTTATTGAACTAGACAAAAGGAGAGACAACAGGCAAAGTCAGGATTAAGCTGAATGTCAGAAACAATTCTAGACACAACCTGTACCTGCTCATGTGTTTCTGCCCCTTTAAGAGGAAATAATGGAGCAGAATGAGATTTGCAGGCAAATAGCAACACAGAAAGAAAGGAGCTGCTACTGCCAACCCAGTGGTCCTTCAGGTTCCTGAAGAAGAAGAAAAAGAAAGAAGCTATCAGACAAAAGTTCCTGGCAGTAGAAACTCCAAATGAGAGCTCCAAACAGAAGCAAGCCAGTAAAAAAGTTCCTAAATCTGCTTATGACCCACTTCTTGAAGATGAACTCAAAGGTAAAGTGCCAGGGCTCTTCCTGTAAAAAGAGCTCCCTGCCTATCCCCTCACTGTTGTCATGGCTGGAGCTAGGATCATGGCCCATAGGGTGTTACTTGGACCATAAAGTCAATGATTACATCCCGTGGTGTTGTCTAGTCTCCTCTGTATCACTGGTCATTACATTTCATCTAGATATTGTTACAAGAGAGTGTCCTAAACTTAGTAGTCTTGTAGCAGTGTCAGCAGTAGCAGTAGTTCTGTACCACTACCCAGCACACATGGGTACACCGAGCTTTTCAGACAGATGTTGTCACCAGTTTGGCCGAGGTAAAAGAAACCAAGATCCGGTAACAGTAATACCTTCCCTATCCCACCAGAGATAGGGGAAGGGAGAAAAAGAATTAGTGAGACCTCAAATATACTTTTTGGAAAAAACTGAAACAAACTTTAATAACACTACAAACCGGTATATATATGATACAAAGGCAAACCAGTAGGATATTGGGGGTTTTTAGGAAATGGGAAGGCGAGGGTTAACACCGCGGCAGCAGGGCAAAGATGGCAACGGCCACGTGGCGCAGGGAAAGGGAACCGCGGCAAGGACAAAGCACCACGGCGCCACGTGGGGAGACCCGAAACCAGCACGGTGTTACCAGTCTATCGTGGATTGAGGCAGAAGCAAAGCAAACCCAGCGGCGAAAAGCGTGGCAGGCAGGGGGGCGGCTCCTCGGGGGGGGCG
>NW_010407512.1:24284-27151 GCF_000710305.1 Buceros rhinoceros silvestris | reverse complement strand
GACCCGAAACCAGCACGGTGTTACCAGTCTATCGTGGATTGAGGCAGAAGCAAAGCAAACCCAGCGGCGAAAAGCGTGGCAGGCAGGGAGACGGCTCCTCGGGCGTGCAGGGGGTCCGGTCCCGCACGGCGGGCAGAAAGAGCAGCAGCGAGGCGGGGTTTTTTCCCCGGCTTCGCAGCAGCGTCGCGGCTCCTCGCAGCAAGGTGACAGTGGCCTTCCCCGACGCGGCGACAGCGAAACACAGCAGGGGCAGGCAGCGAGCAGAGCAGGCAGACAGCAGAGCCGAAAACAGGTAGGCAGGCAGAGCCGAAAGCCATCAGAGAGATGTTCCCCTCGGCCCGGCCCGTGCAGAAGAGCGGGGTGGGGCTGGTCACCGGCTGCTTCTTAAAGGGCCAGCACCCGGACACAGGAAGAAGCCCACCAGAACTTTTAACCAATTGATGTCGCATTTATATGTACATGGCAGGGAATATCTGATTGGTCACTACACAACAAAGCTTCCAAAATGGGAAGTTTTGGCTAACCCAGGACAGATGTCCATACCCTTTTGCTGCAAATCCAGTTTGGAAATCCTTCCCTGCACTGGATTCCATGCTTCTGGTTACTCTAAAGGGTCTTAGATGATTGGTGACTGAAAGGTGAAGAGAGATGTAGTTCCAAAAGAGTCCAACATCCATGCAGTATCTTGAAACTGACATTTTTACTCCCACCAAAGTGATCTGTGCTGCACAGAACCCTTAGGAGAAAAATACTTCCTGAGCCCAAATCAGTCAATTAGTTTGGTTCTCAGTAATAGTGCAGTAATCCAGTCTCTCCTGCCATTCTGATGTTTTCAGTTACCTTTCCACTTGCTCTCCACTTTATGTGCAATAACAGGGGAGACAGGTGCCAGGACCATTCTAGTCAGAGGAATAGCCAAAAAAAATCTTCCTGATGCTTGCTCGCTCTTAGATGGCTTAAGTCCCCACAGAGGTGACCTGGAAGTAAGCATGCTTGAATATAGGAACTAAACCACCACCTTTCTCATTGCTTTTCTCACCCCTTTCATTTTCTTTTTTTTTTTTTTACTGTTTCCCACTGATTTCTTCTTGAGTATACAGCAGTTCAGGTTTCATGAGAAAACGTTCTGTTTTGGTGTACTAAACTAAATAGATTAGAAACGAAAAGGATAGCAAAGGACAAGCCAGTTTTCTGTTTCTATCTAGTATATGAGAAGGGAGGAAGAATGAACATTTCTTACCGCAGTCAGTGCAAACTTAGACTCAAGAAAAGTCTTATTTTGCCAACAGTATTACTGATTTTCTAAAAGCAAAAAAACCCCAACCCACAGCCAACTGTTTGTCTGCATTTTCTCAAATATTTAGTGCTGCACGGAAAAGGACTCTTGATGCTATATCCTGAAACACAATCTTTCTGTGGGAAGTTTGTCACACACATCACAAGACATGATCCATCCACCAAATGCTCCTTACTTTTCCAATATAGACAAATGCTGCTGGATATTACATAGAAAAGCCATCATCCATTACAAGTATATTTGAAAAGCCCATTTGGATCACACAGACAAGATAATGACAGAGTTCCATATGAAAACCTTGATTAGCACAACACTTCTGCAAGACAAAAGGCACAAGTATCTGATACCCCTAACAGGAATAGGAGTAGAAGGTCTGTCCAGTAACTTACTCTTGATAAGTGAAAGAAATATCTAGAGATTAATGCCCAAGAAAGAGACTCTACCATGTTTCTTCTGGTATCTCTGATTTTTCTTTTTCTCAGGAGGCAGAGGAGAGAGAAGCTGGAAAGTGGGGAATAAAACACAAGATTTCTAGTCTCTCCTGTATGTGTAGCTGCCACCATGAAGAAAAGTTTAGTTGTACAGTGACAATTTCACAGCCTTTTATGTCAACTTGTATTCTTCTCACTGCTTTGCTTTTATTCATTAGAAGCTGAACTCTACAGAGAAATCCACATTCAAATGAGAGCAAAGGATTTGCTGGAGAGCTCTGTGGCTCCTGTAGATACTAGGAACTCTTAAAGGGAACCTTATTCCCAAACAGCCACTAAAAGTAAGCAGGAAAGATTTGGCTTCTTGCAGAATAAAAGTTTTTGCTTCAAGCCAAGGATTAATCCAACAATTCTGGATTTTGAAAGATGTTACTGGGCATTTCAGTGTGAAGTAGTAAGGAGACAAGAAATCAAAGTGGCAAGTCGTAATAAGCCATTCAGGCTAAGAAGCTCCAATCTCCATGGCAGGCAGAAGCAGGCTAATGAAGAGATAAAGGTGAGATGACTGGTTATTTCTGTGATGCCGCTTTCTCAGATCAAGATAGCAACTTCTTAAATTTCTAGCATTTATTTATGGATGGTTGGTTATTTATGGTTAATGACCTGTAACCTCTGTACTTGTCTTGGGAGTATTGCATAATTTTAGGACAAACCAGAGAACAAAATTCTACACAAAGATAAGCTATGGCTGCTAAGGCTTAGCTACCCTTCCATACTCCTTACGACACATCCCTCCCCTCATCTCTCAGCCCCTCTCCATGTAAATCCCTACTGCTGGAAGAGAGAATGAGTGCATTGCCCACATACCTCAACTGTCTTTTTTAGACAAAGAACAGAGGAGATTCTGTACTGTGAACAAACAAACTGAATGAAGTTCCCTTTTTTTCAGGATTCTCAGCAATTTTGCAAGGTTTCAGTGCAAAAAAAGCATTCTCTGATGGGACTTCCCTCTCTCTCTTCCAACACCCTTCCAGTGCATATTACAGATTCTACTAGAAAAGGGGAATCTGCTATTAGGTAAGTAGAAAAGTTTGTGTACAAGACCATACACTAACTAATGAGCAAAATGGAGGAAAGAG
>NW_010407512.1:474-24188 GCF_000710305.1 Buceros rhinoceros silvestris | reverse complement strand
AAAGAGTGTCAATGTTTTTCCTCATCACATCAACTACACTGACAATACTTTTCCTAAATGTTTGTGTCTTCTTTCTTTGCTAGTTCTTGCCCTGCCTCCCAGTTGATTTGGGAGCTACGCACTCATATGTCTGAAATTTTGCTTTTCTCCCTAGAGGACTACAAAGTTAAATTCTCCACTAGCATGTAGTCTGGCAGTCTTAACTGAGCTCATCAATTTTTTTTTCTATATAGATACTCCCAAGATAACAAAAAGGAAGGGAACAAAGAAGGAATTTATTGGCTGAGGAAACACAAGAAATGTCAAGCTATCCAAAAGTCAGTGAACAGCTGAGCAAAAGCCCTGGATCAGCATAAAAGTCTGGAGGAAATGCACAAGAACCTGAAACGAAATGGGTCAGTATCCTATTCTGCACAGAAATAACAATTTGCTCTACTACCTTGGCATCATCAGATAATTCTTTGGAAGGCATTGAGTCTAAGAATGTTCCTAGCCTAGCTTTTTTTGACTGTCCTAGCCATTCCACTTTCACTTAGATTTCTTGACAATTCCACACTACTTCCATACAGAAGAGTTTCCTTTAGATTGACAGTTTTAGAAACTAATTTGTACAAGCAAGCCAACGGAAATGTATAATTTGATAAAGGACACATAAGACAAGGTTTTCTAAAAATGTGAATGCTGGTTCTCTGCTTACGGTCTAGTAGTAAAGCTTTGCTAATGGATCCATAACTTGCCAGCAATAGGATTTTTTTGCCCAGCATTCAGAATCCAGAGAATTACCAGAGTTATTTAAAGGATGAAACAGTTATTGAGAATTCCTTATTCCTGGTCAGCTACAGTCAGAGAGAACCTGTACTAGACAGCAACTTTCCCATTTCAGGCAAAATATGAGAGGAGAACAAAGGAATACAGAAAGGAACTGGAAGAAATGCAGCTTCTAGTCAAGAACGGACCATACCTCTTTGAAGAGTTCACCGAAGTAACTGTTCAAAGTTCCAGAGTGTTTCTGGGTGACAGGACACATTGTCTTTCATTTAAGATAGGCATTAAGAAATCTAATCTCAAGTTAATTCACAGATAATAAGGTGCAAATGGTTGCATAGTCTTTTGACTATGTTCAAAATAACACATGGGAAGGCTATCCAAGTCTAATATAAATTCTTTTCCACCACTTGAAAAAAACCACTCAAACCTATTTCCTGGTTGTAGAGCTTTCCTACTACATATTGCAGTCAAAATACATCGTCTGATGAAAATCAAGGTCTTATGACACTGGAAACTATATGAATATTCTGCAGTGAATATCACAGCCTACAGCATAGACATTTTAAACTTTTTTCTTAAAACCCTCACCAGTTGACTACTTGGTTTTGTACCTCTAGTGCTACTAGAGAATCACTAGTAATTGTTACGTTGCTATACCACCTGCAAGCTCTGCTGTCTGGGGTTGCATTCAGCACACCTCACCCACCAAACAGAACCAGCTGCAAATCTGTATTGCATGTGAGCTGTAGATACAATCTTCACTATCTAAAAAGTATCTTTCTCTGGGTTTTCTCTTTCTGTTTTGTCTCCTTGCAGGTATGATACCTGGTTAGAGACATAAGTGACAATACATTGACAATATGCTGATTTAAGTTATCTCAATAGAAAGTACCCTTCCGGATCAGACTTTCTGTTCAGATGAGCGATTAATGGAGGAAAAGAACACAATTATATAATAAATATTAGTAACAACCTGTTTGCCAGTTGGTAAGAATTCACCAGAATTGATAGCATTCACTCACTTTGAGACAAGATTTCTGTCCTTCCACATAGAACACCTTAATCTTTAGGAACTGGCTAGTCCTCTGGAAAACCATCACCTCAGACTACATTAATCTGCAAGGTTTATTTGGAGGCAGTGAGGATATAGTATCCAGGATGCTTGGTTTTCAGTGTTACGAAGATGAGCTGATATTTCACAGGTGCTGTCCTTTTACTGAACTCCACTGTCATTAGTGCTTACAAATTACAAGCGAACATGCTTCCAGAATCACTCACAACCCTATTTTTTGCATATATTCTCAATCTGAGTGTCAGAGTCAGAACTCAAAGGTATGCTAATCTGGTAAGACTGGAGTAGCGTAGAAGCAGCAGAGCAGAAGGAAGAGAACAGAAGCAGGAAAAAGTGAGCTCTGGTTTTGAGAGATGTGAGACATTGCCCTAGTATGCAGTTTTGGTACCGTACTGTATGAATTACAAACATTTTAGATGGGTGCTTTGCTGCCTTCTTGTTCTCATTAGGAGTCTCAGCCATGAACTTTAAAACTTGAAAGTTATGGGGAAGCCCCAATTCTACATGCTTACTGTTTTAAGTTTTGCTTTCATAGCACGATGCTTGTGAAGGAGCAGAGTGTTGCTACAGACATACCCTCCAGCAGGTTGGGCTAAGTGAAGAATTTGTAAGGAAAAAGGGAAAAGATTCCACTGACTTGCTGGATGAAGAATCTGACATTCACAGATAGATAATAAAAAAAAGGCTCTTTGGCCTTTGACTAAAATATTTTCTTTGTTACAGTTTGTATCACAGAATCATCTGGTTGGAAGAGACTTTTAAGATCATTGGTCCAACCATTCACCCTGCACTGCCAGGGTCTCTAAACCACGTCCCTCAGCCCCACATCTACACATCTTTCAAACACTTCCAGGGATGGGGGCTCCACGACCTCCCTGTTCTAATGCTTCACAATCTTCTCTGTAAAGGTTTTCCTGATACCTAACCTAGATCTCCCCTGGCTATTCCCTCTTGTCCTGTCACGTGTCACATGGGAGAAGAGACCAACCCCCAGCTCTCTAAAACGTCCTTTCAGGTAGCTGTAGGGAACAGTAAGGTCTCTCCTCAGCCTCCTTTTCTCAAGGCTAAACAACCCAGTTTCCTCAGCTGCTGCTCATAAGACTTGCTTTCCAGACCCTTCACTAGTTTTGTTGCCCTTCTCTGAACACGCTGCAGCACCTCAATGTCTTTGAAGTGAGAGGCCCAAAACTGGACACAGCACTCAAGGTGTGGTCTCACCAGTGCTGAGTACAGGGGGACAATCAATCCCCTGCTCCTGCTGGCCACGCTATTTCTTGTACAAGCCAGGATGCTGTTGGCCTTCTTGGCCACCTGGGCACACTGCTGGCTCATACTCAATCGGTTGTTGACCAGGCAAAATTAAATCAACTTCACTTCTTTTATTAGAGCATTATGACTTCCCCATCTTAACTTCTATGACTTCACTCTATTTCTTATGCATGGGGCAAAGCAGCAAGTAAGCACCGCAAACCATTTCTGGTATTAGACAATCATTATTTCTGCAGAGCAACCAAGTGTTGCGGTGAAAAGGATGACTATACTGTACAGGAAGAAGAACCTCAAGGAACTGAGTGGAAAGGAAATGGCAACATAAAATCTAACAGAAGAATCCACTGATCATATCTTGATTTTAATTCAAAATTCTCCAGTTTAATCCTCAGGAACTTCATGGTTTAGGTTGACACCTAAGAATTGCTCTGGAGTAAGTGACATTTGAGAACTTAGTAAAGAAAAAAATACCAACTCTCGTTTAGAGCGTGTCTTGTTCAACTCAGCAAACCCTGCAGTCTCCCTTAGTCTTCACAAGTGTTCCTTGTATGAGCCATTTCCTTTTTTTTTAACAGGCAACAAAACAAGTTAAAAAGCTTGAAGCACCACTGTCTTTGGATAAAGGTAAATATGAAAGATTGAAGAGGTGCATCCTCTACTATCAGCTGCTTGTGTTCACACTACAGAAGCAGACAGTTCAGTGTTTCAGTGTGCTAAACCTTGATTTACACATACATGTGCTGGAATGCTTTTCAACAAGGTACTTCTAAAAAAACAAATAGCAGGATTTTACCTACCTTGGGCGAATACTCAAGAGGGAAATCCTTCTCTGGTGTTAACTCTTCATTCACTCATTACCAGCTTTGCTCCTTTCTCCCATTAGGAAGAAGCAATAGTCTTTCTATATTAATAAATCTCCCATATTTCATTATTTGAAACTGTTCTAACATCTTACCAATTTAGGTCATTAATTTGGCCCAAAACCCAGCCAAAATTATGGAGGTTGTAATTAAACAATGCGTCACATTGGATTGCTGTTGTCCTAATTCTACTATTACTGTGATATCAAAGACGGACTTTGGTGGAAGAAAGATTAGGTATTACCTGTCAGCATGTTGCACTCAAATGCCTGCCACATCTTGAATGCTATAGTTCAAGGTTAGTGGTCTTCCTTGACCTAAGTAAATATTGTTAGTGATAACAATCTCAAAAATACAAACCCTTACCATCTGGAATGTTTTTCTGAGAATTATGATATCAAAGCTCTTTGAGAATAAAAGATTGTTAAATGGCTTTTTAAATGTTTCTCCATTGTCCAATTTTTTTATCAATCATCTTTTCCTCACTTTTTACATAGAGGCTGTGTCTCTTCATCTTCATCGCCTCAATCCATTTCTCCTTAACAAAATCTCATCATCAAATCAGAAGTACAGTTTCTGTAAGAGTACCATATTAGATAAAGATATAAACCTGAGATAATGACATTTTTAATCATAACAAAGTGCTAGAACCAAGAATTTGTGGTCCCTGGGTTTCAGGCTGCTTTGTTGTACTTTCAGAGATCAATACATAGTTGAATACATTGAGTTGCAGCAGTCCTCCTTACTGGCCCAAACAATCTCCACACTGAGAAGAGGCTTAAGCACCTGGAAGGGTTCAAGGAAGCCTGTTACCACTGTACCACTTCCTATATAGGTTTAATTGTATAGGACACACAAAGACTGTTATTTCTCCTGAATCCTCTGGAAAAAAAGGAGTGATGTAATCATTGTCACCATGCCTTGTCACATTGAAAGAGGAAGAATGATTTCCTCCATGCTGCAAGTCTGTGGTCTAAAGTCCATTTGGCTTGTATGGATATACCTGGAGCAGGCAGAGTGAAATTTTAATACATACATTTTAAGGGATATCTACTAAAATTCCTTGCAAATTTCCATTGAGCATGCTGGAAAAAGAAATTTCTAAGCATGTGAAGCGTAACTTAAAACCTTAACAAAGGGTGAACATATAATAGGAAAATAAAGAATTTCAACTTTTGCTCTGGATTTTTGCATTTTATGAAAATATTTTGTTATTTTTAGTTAAAAGAATTACAGCCTTTTCAGCTAATCTATAAAAATACTGTACTAAAGAAGACTTCTTACTGGAGCATCTCCCATCAGCTGATGAGATGGTAACCAAACCACAACAGATCCTGATTCATAGGTACCTGGTGGAGCTTCTGCAAGAACATCCAAATTATTATACCTTTACCAACAGCAGCACTACCTTTACATTCACCCAGGGAGCAATATAAACTCAAAGCATTCTCTTCGCATAGGAGCTATTACTGGTGCAGAGTATCTCAGCAAAACTCTGCATTCTTTACAATGCAAATTTTGAAGAAAGTCTTTAAGTTAACAAAAATGGAAAGCATCTACATGGTAGACTCATTTAGAAAGCTTCATACACCAAAGACACTTTGGAGGAAAAAGTGACTGGGAAAAGCAGGAAAAGAACACAGCAAATGTAATTAAATGGTATCAAGTAGTACATTTATTTCAGATAGTAAATCAGCTTCTGACAGCAATATTTATTAGAATATAGTCTCTGAAGGATGGAAGGAAGGCCAGTTGCGCAACATACTGAATGTTTATACAGTGCCTAGCACAATGAGTTCCTGTTCCTTAACTGAGGCTCCTAGATGCTCCAGCAAAACAAACATGTTAGGCTTTAGGAGAATGGACTGCATAAACAGTTCTGAAATAGTGTTCTACAACATGGGCTAAATGACACCTAAGTAGCAGACTTCACCTTTTAAGCTCTGCAAGAGAGAAACTTGGTCAGGTAGGTCTTCTCCAACTCCAGTTTTATGATTCACTCTCCATCTACCCACACTCTCTGTGCATAGTTAAAGCAATGTTCACTCATCTCACTGCAACGTGGTGAGCCTCTAGGAGGAATGACCGATCCCACTTCAGTCACCACATATAAGAGGGCGGAAAAAAGAGCAGCTGGTCTCACTCTCCTCTACTCCAATTATAGACTCAGTGTCTGGCAAGTGCAGAGACTCAACACCAAGGCTGGGCTGAGAGTTCATGGAGATGAGATTCTTACTATGCACTGTAGATTCTTCCAGCAAACTGCTGCCCATCAATGACTCTATTGTGAAAAACAAGGATAAACCAAAATTCTCATGATGTAACAATACTGCAATATGAGATACAACCCCTGCCCCCTTCAAGTCACATAGACTTCTTTCCTAGACACCTACTTTATCTGTTCCTGTCCTTTGGGTATCCAGTGCTTCGATGGATGATAGTGCCTATATTTATTGTTTTGAGCTTTAGTATGGCAGGATCTTATGCAGGCTTGGGTTATCTCTTTACATAATTCACATTGCATAAAAAAACCCCAGGCTGCTTACAACAAGAATACATAACAAAGGGCACAAATTCAATGTAAAAAAGAGATTCATGTTAATTTTGAAAACAATAAACCTATTTGCTTCTTGACCACAATACAGAAATACACCTTTGTCTTCTAT
The DNA here is from genome assembly GCF_000710305.1 of Buceros rhinoceros silvestris. Taxonomy (NCBI): domain Eukaryota; kingdom Metazoa; phylum Chordata; class Aves; order Bucerotiformes; family Bucerotidae; genus Buceros; species Buceros rhinoceros. The sequence continues at coordinate 17,553 of NW_010407512.1, read as the reverse complement.
CGTAGCAAAGGGGATGCTGAGCAATCTATCCTCATCTCCAAGAGGAACAGTCTTTTTTATTCCTTACTGGCTTGTGGTCTCATATTTTCAGGACAAACATCTTCCCTTTTCTTTGACTATGCACTAATTCTTTCCTGCACTTCTTCCCCGCAGAGAGTGGCCTCTTTTCCTTACCTGGCTGTTCTCGATCTCTGCTGCCAGATGTTCCAATTCGGGAATGGTGTTTCCTCATATGCACGTTCCTGCTACCACTCTGGGAAAATGTCTTCCCACAAATTTGGCACTGATGGGGCTTCACTCCTTGGAATAGAAGGGGGAAAAAATATCCCAAGAATTACCGAATGAGGAATAAAGACCTCATCAACCAAGAAACTGATAATACTGTTTTGAAATGGCTTTTGACACCACTGATGCTAATTATCAGTGTGTGGCAGTATGGTCCCCTGTCACTCAAAGCCCACTTGAGACCTGAAGCGATTTGTCTCTCTCCACTCTCCTTCTGCTCCCTAGGCCACAAACCAGCCCAGGGTAGGAAGTTCAGGCATGGATTATAAAAGACAGTAAACCAGAACACTAAGGCACCTTCTTGGTGTGCTGGGCCTGCTTTCCCAGCCTTGCACTGCGCTCCCTATCATTTATGGCATATAACCTGGTCCATCTGTACTTGAATCAAGGCCAGCAATACTAAACATTAGAAACCAACAGTTTCTGGGCCTGCGCAACTGGCAGAAAATACCAGAGTATCTTGACATCCAAGGTGGGCTAGACTGTGAAAATACCTGACAGAAGTCAATCACCTCCGACACTATTTACAGTGATCTAAAGCGAGACCCTTTGAGCTCTCCTGGATGGCAGCGGGCTGCACCCGGCATCTCCCCTGAGTCGGGACACCTTCAGGTACAAACTGCAAAAAGGCCAGGACGAAGTCAGGCTTCTCCAGACTCAATAATCGTCCATTGAGCTTGCTGGAGCATCGCGAGTACTTGCGCTCAGCTCACAATGGAAGTTGTAACTACAGGCTGACCTCTCTTTGGTTCGCCTCACTGACACGACTGGGGGTGGGTACGTCTGTGTTTTGTGATTGTGTCTATGCACACGCACATACATACATGTAAAGGATATCCTGCAGTAAGTTAGTGTGACTCTTGTCATCATCGAATCTGTAACTAAGTCACTATTCGGTTTTAACATATTCAACCGGGTCACCAGTTAATTTTAAACTAGTTAGATTAAGCGCCACTGCAAAATCAACCCTTTGATTTACCCCTCACTATTAACAAATTACAGATTGCTGCCTAATCACAACCGTGTCAATATTTTCTCCTGCAAGATACTGAAAAACCAAAGGAGAAATACTCCTGTTTTCTGGAAAGCAACAAGCTTCTAGAACACAAGAGGTTTAGATATCAGTATCGCCAGCTGTTGGAAAAAAGTCTGAAGAGTAACATAAAGACCTCAAGTCTGATTTATGAGATGGAACAAGTTATTTGGAATCTCTTACTCAGTAACATAGAAATATTTTATGTCCCAGACCTAGAATAAAATCACCAAAAGCAAGGAAGCAGAGGCAAGGAGGGTGTCTCTTGCCATCACACATCAGCATCTGGTTTATATTACTGAGCTGTGACCAGATGATGACTTGTCACTGTGAAAGGATTTCCATTTTACAGAGCAGTTTATTGTTTTCACAATACAACAAGTATGATGCCTTTACATGTGACTCAAGGAGCATGGAAGTCATGGAGACAGGCCTTCCCAACTTTCAGGTAGATTCAAAAGTTACTACCCCAATAAAATCTCCCCTTCCCCAAACATGCCATATTCATCATGTGCTGATGATATTTAAGATACATCAATGAAAACAGAAGGTAGAAGCTTTGATGTGAAATACATTTCCATCTAATGTCCAAGTAGAAGTAATAAAGGAAAATCCTTCCATAAAGGAAAACCCTACCTATGGCAGAAACCCACTCATGAGAGATTTCAGAGTTGAGTGGCTTTTGTTAATATATAGAGGTGCTAGATTCTCTTTTTTACATAAGAAAGTGGAAACTATGAAATAGATATCCAACTTCAAGACATTTTAGAAGCAATTTAGAAAATAAATGTTAAAAATGTAATTTGAATTTATAAATGTAAAATTTAGAAACAGAAACAACATAAAATATTAAAGTTTACAGGCTGCAGGCACCACAAAGGAAGCCATGAAACAGTATGACCAGAAGTCCTGTAGAAACCAAAGGTTTTTTCTTAAGGGAATCAAATCAAAATCCTACAATAAAGATCTTTTCTCAGATAGCTCACAGAATGTCACATGAAGACTTTTACCTGAGTGGACAACCAAATGTTTCCGAAGGCTGGAGTATTCGGCAAAGGAGCGACCACATCCCTGTGCCTCACACAGAAAGGGTTTTTCCCCTACAAGGAAAAAGTAAGTTCTTAGATTTTGGGATCATAATGTGATCTGATTTTCCAAGTCCCTGAGAACAGCCTGGCGATGTCTATCCCATTCTCCCTTTTGGCCTTACATGCAATGAAGTTCAGTGGAAATTACATACATTCCTAAGACTTTTAAAGCATTCTCTTAATCAGCTCCAAGAGGAAACACTGGCATTCCTTCTGAAATATACTTAGATCATCATTCACTGAAAGTGAAGCAAGGGTCCACTGTTTCTAATATAAACATAAACATATAAACACACAAAAAGTAATATAGAAGTACCTGGACTATGATATATCTTCTATATGCAGTTCTTAACAACTAGCTCTCCACGCACTCGCAGGATCCTGTTCCCTTTCTGACTCTCACTGCCAAAAATTCCACTAAGTGTATCTCCCTTCATGTCAGATTCTATAGTTTATTTCAAATCAGGCTGCACTTGCTGAAATCCCATGAGAGATGTGTCAGTCATTTATATTTATGTGTGGAGGAACAGTAATTCAAGGCACAATTTGTTCTTATATTCTGATGGAAATCTGTTATTTTTTTATATCTTCACACTCTTTTTGTATTTGTCTAAATGATGGTAAATTAGGAGGTGACTACACTAATGCAATGCAATATAATTAATCCTCTTAATAAAGCCTTAAAACTAGAAGTAACTTTTGCCTGCAACATCCCACTAAAGAACACAGTGTACAATATTTAACATTACGGTTTCAAATCTTTAACTAGACTAGTGTATCAGAGTAACAGCAAGTCCATGGGAGATTAAGTGAGCTATTTTAGCTATTTTATTGTCTAACATACACACAGTTCTTTCAGAGTAAACATGTTTTTAAAGTTGTTTCTACTGTGATTTTGCCTTTAGAATCCCTCTCCACACAGCTTCTCTGCTTCTTAACTACTATAGCATTCAACGCATCTGAGCAAAAAGGATCACCACAGCACGTTCTGATTGGTGTTAGAAAGCTGAAATACCTAGCAGATTGTCAAGCACTGATCGTACCTTCTGGCTAATTACAAATATTTAAAATTTAGAAAGAAGGAAGAAAAACTACCATTAGACAAAAGTAATAGCACACAGTTCCAGCTGAAAGAAACCTTAGATCTGTTTACATCTGTAGTTTATAACACCTTTGGTCTGATCAAAATCTTAATTGCACATTATCAATTTGCAATTAAGGAAATTATTATTTACTTCTCCTGAAGCTACTACTCTGTCAGTTGCAGAACACTCATTCTGTCATGGAGGATTCTGCATGTGTCAGCTGGGCCTATGAACTTTATCTGCACCTTGGCTGGCAGCTATAAATGCAAAACAAAATTGCAAAGACTACGGCTGCTGTTACTACACATTCAAAAGTTTATTATTAGTATGTATTTTTAACTGCATCCCAAGATCTGCCCCAAACCATGTGTTCTAGCTAGACTGCAATTTTTAAAAAATGGCAACCTTTTTTCATCTGTATCTAGAAACCATATACCATACGGTAGTGTTTAAGTAAGGCAGCAGATGTAAACAGCTGCCGGTGGCCCACATAATCTGCAATTTTATTTTATTAGAGAGGCCTTGTGTTTCCAGGGTTGTCAAGGTTATTTTGAAATGTCAACCAACTGTAATGCAATGCTACCTTCCTAGGTGATGCTTCCTTCCCTCTAACAATATTCTGAGAGGCTTTAACTGGGACAATTAAGTTGTGTGATAACCATGAGCCTTAAAAAAGCAAACGAACAAACCCACGAATATTCACTATGAACTTTGCTAACTATTAAATTGCTGATCATTTCAGCAGTAATTTCTGTGGTTCTCTCAGACAACTTTTTAGGATAGAAACACCTAAAGCACTTTATGCAGTTGTCAAGACTGTGGCTGCTACACCAGCTTCTAAAAATATTTACAAGACAGGACCAAATTCTCCAGAGGAGACAGCATAAACAAACCATGTATAAAACACAGCACTATGAAATGAATGTTCTTGTTTTATTTAATATAAAAAGCTGAGCATGAGTTAAGAGAACATAGGCTCCAGCATACGGTAACAGTCTGAATTAGCATTAGCACAAAGCAGTTTGCATACCAAAACACCTTCTTCTAACTAAGTGCCTTTTTCTGTTAGACTTTGTGACTATGTTTTTCCTACTCATTCTGCTGTATTCCTCTCTTCCCTAAATTTCACAAATGTAGTCATTCTACAAGCAGAGGAGGTAACACAAGCTAGTCAGATCCAGCCAGATCTCAGTACAGTTATGACTGTGTCCACTAGGACTCTCTACTGGGAAAGTAACTAAGCTATTGTGCCTTTCAGGAATTTAAAATAGCTTATTTATAAAAAACAATTAGAGCAGGCGTGTTGATTAACTATTCCCTTGGGAACAGTCTTGATTCTCCCAAAACATAAACCCCTCCCTTTGTCAAACAACTTGAGGAGAGAAGGGAGTCTTCAGAGCATGGAGCTGAGCAGAGAACAGCGTCATCATACAGTGTTTGAAGGGTGAAACCTGTGTGAAATTATACAGGATAGTAAAGGGGTAAGTAGTTGATTAATTTGACCTATAGATAAATGTGAAGAGATAGAAAAGGGACATTAATGAAAAGCAGAGATAAACAACATAATACTCTCAAAAATTTGAGGACAGAGAAGTTGTCTATTCCTCATTAAGACCCCACCTCTGCAGACCACAAATAGATGAGGTCTGAAACACACCAGTGTGAATTCGTAGGTGGTTCTTCAGATTTCCAGCTGTTGTGAACTGTTTTCCACAGCCCAGCTCTGGGCACACAAAGGGTTTTTCACCATTGTGAGTTCTCATGTGCACCTTCAGCCTCTGCAAGACGTAGAAACTCTTTCCACAGCCCTCTGCTGGGCAGATGAAGGAGCGGTCGTTCCTGGAAAGCAACAAAATAGCTGTTTCATTACCAGCTGCTGTAATGTATTTTTCACGAACACTTGACTTCTTTTTTTGATTAAATAAAAAGCAGAAACATTTAAATCAAAATTAGTTATATCAGAAAATGGAGAGACTCAAAGTGAGTGGTCTTAATTAGTCCAAAGGAACTAGAGTCTGGGTGGTCCACTGGATGAATTTTTTCAGGTAATATCTTTTAATCATATTACCTTTCCTATTCCCTACTCAGCATGATTTAGTAAAGCAGTGCAAAAGATTATATAGGAACGTTGTGGAGTCACTAGAGGATCAAAAGAGACTGTATGTGTACATATAACGTGCAATTACTGCTAGGCCTGTCTCAGAGCAAGATGGTAGGCTCATGTCTGTTGGAGCCCTCGGTTTTTAAGCTTCTAATCTACAATTTAACTTAGATACAGCCAAATTCTTATCTAAAAAAGATTAGGGTCATTTGTTAGAGCAAGCAACTTTGTTCAAGGATATATAGAAGAATGATAGCATTTTACAAGTTCTAGTGTTCACTGCACCACAGAAGTGATAGTGATGATCTTTATGGTGCACCTGTTAAAATAAAAAATATTCTAAGCCAAATACTAATGAGGGCCTGGCAAAAATAATCTAAATCTGGTCAGAGTGTTTCAACATAAATGACCTAAAGCAAGCAACAGGTCTAGTACTTCTAAGACTAATACCAGGCCTCCACAACTTGACAATGTCAAAAACTAACACCATCCCAAATGCAGAGTACAGTTTTTCAAAGTCATGACAACATGGAGCTTTATTCTGCTCACCGGTGCGTTTTCAGATGATACTTGAAGTGAGCTGGCCACACAAATGTCCGATTGCAGCCCTCAACTGTGCATTTCAGCTTCCTTTCCACGCGAGAAAAATGAGGAATGGGGCTAGAATCTTTCAGCTGGCCATCTCCTGAGCAAAGATGAACATTTTCACCTGGAAGAAAAAGCCCACCAAAATATGAAAAAGATACAGATCACTAAAATGTGTCAAATTTAATAGATAAACAGCATTCTGTATGATACAGGACTTTAAAGCAGGTACATGCCTGGCTACTAATTCTTTACCATGCTGCTGTCTAGCCTATAACAAGGATCAGACATGTATTTGCAAACCTTACCAGGCCCATAAACTATTCCCAACAACCTAACTTTATCAGATCAGCTGCTACCAGATGAGGCTTATCACAAGAAGAACAGAAAGCCAGTGCATCAAAAATTGTAAAAATCAGTATCAACCAACCAATTTTAAGTATAAACCAGGGTAATCCTTTTTCAAAACATCTTAGCAAAAAAAAAATACTGCATTTGTTTGCAATTATTTATTTAAATAATTAAGTCACAAAACATGTGACTTAATCCAATTATGTATTCTCCAAAAAGCTGATCTCCAAACCCAGTGGAGCTAAGAAGAAAGTACAAATTACAGTATGCATTAAAAAGACACCTGAAAGTGAAAATGGAAGTTGAAATACAAGCAGCTGCAGTCAGAAAGAAGAAATTCTTTACATGTACCAGAGAACAGGCAGACTACAATGGAACTGTTCATTCCACTGAAGTTCATCCCCTGAAAAAAACTGAGGAGCCTATTTATATTGCAGAAAAAATACATCATTGTTCTGTATAATTCTGTCTCTGATGATTTGAAGAGATCAGAAGAGATGAAAAGCAAGAGAGAGTGAAAGAGAGGAAGAAACAAGCTGAAACTAGGGGCCTTGTATGGAACATTCAACGTCTGATAGAGAATCGGAATTTCCTACCATTATTGCTTGCTTTGGCATTCTTAGCAAGCTGTGCCCGAGTGGCAGCAATTAAACTGTCATGGGCCAATTCTTGCACTCGTAGGAACCATGGGGTACTGCTGTCTGTGCTCTCATGACAGACAAAGTCATTCCCAGAATCTTCTGCTTCATCTTGAACAAACACCAAGTGCTCCGCTGGAGACCCCAGCCCTAGAAAAGAATACAACCTCGTGAAACAGAAGGATAATGTAACAGAAGGAAACTTCTTTTCCTTCCCAGAGGCTAGTGTTCATGGCATAAATGCAGTAGCTGCACTGAAAAGGTCTTCATTGGCTTCTGCATTGTAGAAAGCTGTTGATCATTAACTGCTCCTGAAATATCCAAAAATGCCCAGCAAATTTTGTGATCTTTCCCCTTCATAAGCAGCAGGGACAGAGTTGTACTTTTATCTCCTGCATTCTATTGTCTAAGACATATCCAGCCAGACAACAAACAGAAGGAGAATTACCTGCTCTTGTTAGGTTGAGAAGAATAAATGAAGTGCTGTCACTGGGCTGGAGGTCTTGAAGTAAACTGGAAGTCTCTGGAGCTGACAGAAGTTCAGATGGTTTCTGTACATTCTGTGCCCTTGTTTCTTCTCCATCAGGGCCCACATTTACCTGAAGACTTCTCAAGACAGCAGAGGAAACATCTTTGGAAGAATTAGTGTGACTTGGAGAAGCGAGATCTCTTTCATCATCTAGTGAAGGAAGTGAAAACAGAGTAAATAAAAGTATAAATACACTATGACTAAAAGATACCTATGAAATTATTTTTCTAGGAAAACAATTAGAACCTGTGAGATGTGGGAGGAGGAAGGAAATGTCTAACTAGTCAGACTTCACTGTTAAATGAGAAAAGTTTCGGTCACCCTTCTGAGCTTGTTCCTCCATCCCTGGAATGCCTTATCAGCAAGAAGCAGTGGGCCACAATGGCGTAGTAAAGACAGTTGTATGAAGGGCGTGCTCGCAAAGGTCTGCCACATAGATTTTTACCTGGCAACATGAGTCTGTTGCATTCTGAGGGCTCAGTAACAGGAAGGAGAGAAAGACAGGTGATGTCTTTTGGTTCGGATTCCACCAGCCCTTGTCCCAGTGGAATAGAAGTATTCTGAACAAACTGAACCAGCAGCTGAAAAGACACTGAGGATTAGATCAAGAGCAACACAAATAATTTAAAAAGGTACTAAACCCAGACCGTTACCCCCTGTTGTCTTGTAGGAGACATTTAATATAATCCCATGAATATACATCAAAGTAAATGGAAGCTTTTCAATTTTCAATTTACAGTAATGACAAAGAAGGAATTTTTTGTATTGTCATCTCTGAATTCATATTCATTCTTACTTCTTTAACATACAATAAACATGGATCATTGCAGACTACTCTGAAGGCTACTTAGGCTATATTCCTTTTTAATTAGTCTTTTACCAAGATAAATTTTACCAATATATGCCATATTTTAAGGCGCATATTCTTTTTTAATCTTTTACCACTTGAATACTTTACTACGATCTAACCTTCCAAGTAAATGTTTTCCATACTCAGACTTCAGTACAGGTTTTTTTTAAATAATTGTCTTTAAATACTTAACTGAAAGGAAGTTGGCCTTTTTCAACAAAAAATGCAAGCAAAAGTCTAGTTGCAAAGATGTCTAGCTGATGGATATTCAAAATAGGCAGATAATGACAGAGGAAGAAGGTTGGGGTGACAAGGGGGAGAATACAGACAGTCTTAACTATCCAAGTCAGTTGCTCCTAAGACCATCAAAGAGGGACAAATAAAGCCATTGTCCTTGGTGTGAATTCAACCACTAAGGGGATTCAACCAAAGAAACCCTCTTCAGAATACTATGCAAACTAAGGGGGACTATTGCATAAAGAGCCTGTTAGGCCTCTCCTACATCAGGATGAAGTCATTAAATCAAAGAAACTGCAAAGAAAACTTAATACTTCAGGCTCTTATTTCTCTATGCTTATTTCATCTCAGGAAAACAACAGGAGTACTGATGCCTCCTCCATTTTACCTCAAAGATTTACTGCTGTCAGAGCCCCAAAGCCTTAACTGCCCTGAGGGGTCTCACCCGAGTCTCCACTCATATATCCTCTGCCCAACAGCTCCCTTTAAATCTAGGGTTCTATTTAAGCTGAGCCTGTGACCCTTAGTCTCTTCCTGAGCTGTCTTACAGTTTTACCTATCTCAAGCCCTGCCTCCTGGATGGACCTCAGAATTCTACTGCATCAGTGTCCCCAGCCCCATCTCCTGCTACTCCTGACTGGGTGCTCTGGATAGACCCACTTTGCCTTGTCCAGGGTTGTGGATGGACCCTGTTTCCCTTATCAAAAGATAAGGGTTAACAAAGAAAGATTCCAGGTTTCAAAACCAGGTGGGCTTATGGAGTTGATGAGTGGGAGGGGGCAGGGTGGGGTGCGTGATGACCAGATGACATATCAGGTCTAGGCAGTGCTGACCTAATCTTAAAGACAAAGACATCAGGAGCCTTGAGATAAGAGAATGGTAAATTTCTAATTTGATATGCAAAGTTAGGAGTGACGAGTGACTGTAGATTCTCCTTTGTTGTTATGTTGTATATAAGACTTGGCTTATTTCTTAAAAGGCATGCTAGCACCCTGTTATGTGCAAAACTAGAATAAAACAAATATCTGGACTCTGTGTATAGATTGGTTTTTGCACACCAGGTAAAGAACCCAGATTTGGGACAACAGCACCAGTCTCTGCCTGCTATGCTCAGATGCTGCAATATTGTGCCCTAGTCAGTGAGGGCACCACCTCAGCTAGGATTACCCTTGGCTCCCAGCTCACAATCCCTTAGGAGCGGCTTGCCATCACTGACAATTATGGAGGTAAAAATTAAGTCTTGAAGTCATTCAGATAGAAATATGCCACTTGAACTAGGCCACAAGCCAGACTGCAGTTTTAAAAGTTAACATTTTTTCCTCTCAGGTAGATTTTAAGATTATCCAGGTGCCGCAGTCAGAACAGGAAGTACAGTTATGTTGTCAAAAAAATAAATGGGCAATAAGGGACAGTCCCTCCTCCAAGGCCATGTGTTCTAATTTAAGATTAAAAAACATGAGAAAGAAGGGTAAAAATAAGAGAAGAGAGTTAGGAAAAACAGAGCAAGGCAACCAGAAGAAAGAAGTTTGGACTCAAAAATGTGAGCAGCAAGATAGTTCTAAATTACTGGATTGTCTTTCATTTAAAAGCTGTTTATGATTCCTACTGCTGCCTACTCCACCATGTTTTACGGACTCTTCTAATTTTATACAAAAAGTGTTAGATCAAGCCTTCCTCCTCCAACAGGAAAGCTATACTTCAAACCCTCCACTTCCACACAGCAACGCTAAGCCACTAGGGAAAAGCAAAATGCAGCAGCCACCAGCAGATGCTCAGAAGACATCCTTTTAATTTTTTCTGTAAAAGTAATAACAAGCTAGTACAGAGAACTAAAATGCAGCAAAGGAAACTGAAGTAAACAAAAGGACATGAATCATGCTCATTATTAAAATGTGAAAGAAAACCCCCTAACCCTTCCCAGAAACTAAAGCAAATCAATTACCAACTCTACATCAAATAATTCAGAGAAAATAAAAATTTTCATGTGGCAGTTTTATCTTGACAGCTAAGTAATTTCATAAACTTCTCTTCCTGCTTAAAGTCATTTAATACCTTTTGACAACTACTGCAACTGGAATATGGGAAAAAACTTTATTCTATTAACTCATTAAGTTTCTTTTAATTTGGTTTTGCAGTTGAAAGCAAATAAGAAAGGGTAAGGGTATCTGGTAATTGGCTATTCAGCATAAAAGACAGACTAGGAACAGGAGAGGTGATATATTAAATGCACAGATACACAAACTCTAACAAACTGCAGATAAGAGAGAGTAACAAAGATAACAGTCCTGGAACACAGGAACAACTTCAGTGTGACTCTGAAGAAATTCAACAAGAAACTTTGTAAAAAATAATAATGGTATTGTCATGGGTTACCAGAACAGATCTCACAGGCAAGAGCAAACTTTTTATGGGATATGGGGGAAATTCTAGGACCAGTTAAAACTTAAGATGTCTTAAGAAGAGGCTGTGGGAATGTAAAATACTTATGGATGTTTAGGGTAACAATCAAAGCTGGGGGAAGGGAAGGATCAAGATGGATAGGAGAGGAACAAACATGGGGAACAGGAAGGGGGTGTGGGATAGTATGTGTCAACCACATGTTAGCAGGCTGCAGGTCAGTATTGCTGCTCTGCCTCATCGCTGTAGCCTATTCTGTTGTCTTCTCAAGTGCTGTTTGCTCCTAAGTAGTTTCCAAGCACATTCATCCAGCTAACTTAACCAGTCTGTGAATAGGAGGAAATCACAATCTGGAAACTCAAGATCCTGGCCAGAGGCTGGACTAAAAAGCCAAAGGCCTGGAGATGGATACTGGAAGGACTCAGGATTAGAGCAGAGACTGGACAGATGCATGACTGCAAGTATGCATGTCAGCTGAGCGAGGGCACACGTGTGATATGCTAGCAAATTTCAAGCCTGGTTACTTGATGAGTAGGAACAGAATCAGGCCATTTGTGATCTTCCTGTTCCAAGTGAATGCCATTTGTCTTTGCGTGTGCCTGTAAATTACTGTCCTACCATGTGTTAGTGTTTACAGCCATACAGGTCTGTACTGTCTATGTGTGCATGGGCACACATTTGCAGTTCGGGCTCAGCCTCGCTTCTGTGTGCATGTGAGAATAGAACAGTGGTCTCTGTCTGAACGATCATGATGGGAGGAATCTCCTGGATGTTACAGTTCATTAGATCTCATAACCACATACTATCTTGCATCACAAACATAATCCAGATGGGCTGTAAGTGTTCCAGAAATGGTGAATACAGAATCCCTATGTAAGGAGTGGACTGATCCTTCTGCAAATATAGCCAAAGTACTAGAATTTGTAACCAAGCAGTCAGAATATCTTGGGGCACCTGAATAGGAATAGTTAGGGAAACTAAATACACAAAATATTAACAGAACACAAAAGGAATAAGAGATATGAGGTGGCTTTATAGCCAAGATGTCCCTTGGAATTTGAAAAAATGTTGACATTAATTGCAAAACGATACCCTCAGCTTAGAGATTCAAACTATGGGCCAGATGTGAGTCATACAGAGAGAATCTGTAAGCCTTAGAGGGTCAAAATAGGCAAAGTTCAGCTGCATCTTGCTGTGCGGAATTTTTGAGGTTTTTTGGCTTTGTCATACCACCTTCTCGAATACACCCTCTGTTTACTCCTTCTGCTGAAACACCACATCACTATGAACATCTCGTAAGTAATGCAGGCAGTGTATGTACTAAAAATTTAAAATATTTCTTGGCTCTAAACAAACAATTGTCATCCCTACTGGTCAACAAGAGACAGGATGATCCCAGGGACTATTTCCATAAGCAGGGCAGAATGCTTGTATTACCAAGAAGCTTGCATAATGTCCCTGACCCAAGAGATGGGAGGAACAACAAAAAATATGTTTAAAGAACTGCAAATCCCTCCTGGAGATCCTTAAAACAAACCAACAAACAAACAAAGAGCACTACAAAACCAAATGAAAATGTGGCCATCCGAGATGGTTTAGGTTGAAGTTTATGTCCCGCAACTGAACCCTTTCATCAGGTGATTCAAAAGCCAGGAAGTGTCAGGCCTTGTTTGAGGTGGGGGTGGCTGGGAGGCACAGGGAAGGAAGGTTCTCCAGTACTAAGGTTCAGATCTATCCTCCCAGTGGAGAGCTAGACTAGATTTCCGGAGCAAATCTGGACCATGTTCTTAATTGATACTGTTTTGGTTCTAAATGCAACCAGCAAACCTCTACATAATAGAGAGGACAAAAGAACATTTAGCAGAGGGGAAGGGGTAAAGCGGAAAGGAAGGGTTGGAGCTGAAGGGTGTGGAGGGCAGGGGACTTTTAGCCAGAAACTGGCATGCCCCCTTCCCATACAACCTCTGGGGAATTAATTGATTCACAGGAGTCTCTCCTTGTGAGCCACTGATGAGGAAAGAAAGGAGAGGCTAAAACACCTCCCTCCACTCCCTTTCCAACAGTCAGTTAAATTTATAGATCAGAGCTGTAGTTCACTTGATTGTCCTAGAGCTTCTCCGAGAGGAGAAAGCTTCCTGCAGTGGACCAGTGCCACGGAGGTGGTTGGAAATACTTGCAATTTTAACAAATCACCCTGAAGGCTTAAAGCATGCAAAATGCAGATCTTACCAGTTTCCTGAGGAATGCTTGTAATACAGCTCTGGGGTCAGGGAGTCCACAAGGAAAAGCAGATCCACTTGCCCACACAGACTGGCCCCAAGCAGCTTTGTACCTTCCTATGAAAGGCACCTCTACTCAAGTATTAAACATTTACTGGCATGCTGGTGACTTCTTTAGGGATAAAACTAATAGCAAAAAGCTTAGGCAATCCATCCATAGTGCTTTGATTAATATTATCTAGATGTTACACAAATCAGTTAGCTCTTAGTTAATACCTTTCTCACATGGTAGGGATATGAAAGAACAAGAATGGTTACAAGAATTATGGTGCCATGGCTCACCAGAGGATATAAAATCATGATTGACTCTCAGAGATTCTCAAACAGCAGTTGAAGTAAGGTGTAAAAAGGGTATCTACTGATTCACATCAAAGGAGTAGAAAATAGTACTAAACACTCAACTTTCAAAATCAGAACCAGAAAGAAGATGTGTATAGATTAGCAATCCACAATGCAAATGAACCCAAATTTGTAGCATAAAACAGCCTTGATCAAGACTGAGGAACATAGTTTAGAAGACAGCATCTATAGAAAGGATGCCCTCTGCAATCACAATAGCTTTCATGCATCATGCCTGTTCCTACCGGAGAATAGCCTAATCTTCTGGTCTTGCTGGGAAGGAGAGTAACTCTGCTGTGAGGAAATAGTCCTATTATGTAAATATGCCTAATTAGCAAACTCAAGTTGAGAAAAGACAAGGCCCACTTACCACTCCTATTTGAGGAACAAGGGGACAAGCATTTCAACTATCCTGGTTCCTATCAGAAATAACCTATGGGAATCCACCCACTCACAGACTGAAGAAAAAAAGTCCCCCACTTTATCATTCATAACTGTGAGAAAATTTGAGAGAAGTTATATCAACCACAAGGCAAGAGAAATAAACTCCTTGCAGCCCATGCTGAAACTACTCAGCTACTTTTACGGCTACTTTTCCTGAATGGAAGGGTTTTGGCTGCTCCATTAAGAAACAAGTACCTTACCATATCGTCTGGGCCGTGATGAATTACCAGAATGTAATCATCATTCTTTTAGACCACCAATTTAAGATACCTGAAAAGCATATCTGTCCCTGAAAATGGACAGAAACAGAAGACTCCATAAAAAAAATTCGATCTAAATTTGCAAACTTCCCCAAAAGGTACTTCATAGACCAGCTTCTCTGCTCTAGGACCTTAGCCTTCTGAATAAACAAAGCTGAGAACCAGAAAAGCCAGGACACAAAGCAATACAGTCCTCCGCACTTTTAAGTGGGGGAACATATGGATAGCTGGCTAATGGCTATTCAGCCTAAAATGCAAAGGCAAGAGAGGCAATACACTGAACACACTGACACAACTGTGTTGAGTGAAACAAACTGCAGACTGTTTTATCTAGCAAATTATAGGCAAGAGTAACAAAGACCAGAACTCCTCAGACAGTGATCAATGGGCCACTGAAGTGAATCTTGAAGAGGTTCAACCAGAACTTTTGTAACTGGTAAGAAACCAGAATTGTCTTGGGTTATCTGAACAGGTCTCATAGGAAAGAGCAAACTTATTATCTGATGTAACAGAGACTGCAGAATGTGTAAAACTTATTATGTGATGTTTAGGTAGAGGATCAAAGCAGGAATCAAGTGGGTAAGTGGAGAAATCACCATGAGTAATGGTGAAAGAAGAGATTCCAAATGTGTCTTCACTGGCTGCTGGTGAGTACATTGCTTTGTCTAATCACTGTAGTCCTTTCTATCTACTTACTAAACATATTCCTAAATATTCTATCCATGAGTGAGTGCACTGCTAGTGAACTTCTAGTTGACTAATGTGTGAGGACAAGGCAATCACAGTCTAGAAAAAACAGATTCCAGCCAGACACTGGCTAAAAAGTCCTGGACACAGATACCAGAAAGACTTTAGGCCTGGCAAAAACCAGAAATATCTGTGAAGGTGAGTATGCATGAGAGTATAGATATATTCCACTAACAAACTTTAGTGTGGTTCACGCTGTTTGTGTTCGCCTCTTAAAGGTACTATACCTGTGTATGTGTTAATCTGTTTGTGGCCAGCTGTGTGTGCACCACGTGCACTCGTGTGCAACACATATATCACTGCAATTCATGTTCAACCACGCTACCAGCTGATCTTGGGAATTGTCCAGCAGACTCACATCAAAGAATCCCCTACGTGCTGCTGCCTACCACTTCTGCCAATTGCTTAATAGAAACACGAGCATTTTAGCAGAACTGGCTGATGCTAATAGAATAATCCAGACTCCCCCAAAACAAGTAAAGTCAATTTAGTTTAAGGGAAGGTAGTAGTCAATACAGTAATTCATTTAATTCTTGTAACAAAAAGTACATTATAATAGTAAAAAAAATAATGTACTGAGAGCAGGCAAGAATGTTGGCTGACCCTTGAAAGGCGGGAAATAAACCTGCAACATACTTTAAGCTTTTACTGCTCAAATCAAAACATGGAAGCATTAGAAGATGCCACTGAAAACACTTTGAGAATTAAGATCTAAGCAGCAAACTGAGTAAGCTCAACGAAGTTTTTCTAAGTGTTGCCCATAAATGTTCCTGGGAACCAAACCCACTTCATAATTGCTCACCTCAGGTTTGGATTCTAACTCATCCGATAACATTGATTCAAGTGTCCGACTCCTGCAGCTGTCCTCAGTAAGGCACAGATTTTTTTTCTTTTTTTTTCTTTACTTCAGAGAGAACAACGCTTCCTGCTTATTCTCATATTTTTGTAAGTGTAAAACAGTGTGGTGGTCTTTCTGCAAGAAGCTGTGTCGCACAAATATTCAGTTTAACCTAAAACAACAACAAATGGAATATAAAGAGATAGGAACCAAAAAACGAGAGCAAAGTAAAAAGAAGTGAGCAGATGTTGCATGTAACTGTAAAATATACTTCAAAGTACGCACAAAGTACATTTACCAAGGTTCCTGCATTTCTGTTACCAAGTCAGCAAAACAGTATTCTAACATTATTAATTATTATTATAATTACTATAAATCATTAATTTTCAAAAGCTATTTATCACATTTTCTTCGCAATAGCTCATTTTCAAAGAAAAATTGAATTGTTTTCCTGTAAACTTATGGAACTGAACATCACATAGACCATGCAAGAAACAAGGAGGCTAAATTCCCAGCCTGCAAAACAGTGGAATTATCCAAGTTGTTCATGAAAGGCAACCATATACAAACAACCTGTCACCAGGAAACCTGGTTTTCCTTTCTGCTAAGATGCTACTCTTCTGATTCTGTGAAACATCTTCATGAACACAGGTTGCTTAGAAGCATATAAATACCCATACAGTGTTTCTTCTTGGGCTACAAGGGAAAATGTGAACAAGTTTGTATCTATTTTTGCCTCCTGGGAATGCACTCAGATACTAGCAAAGAAAGTGAAGAGAGAAGAAAGCGAACAACCTACAGTTCTTCCTCTCCCCCACTGCCATCACAATTACAAATCTATTGAATATATTAAAAAATGAGAATCCTGGATCAGCTAAAAAGAGAACCTACGAGTCTTCCTTTAGTACTCCTGATACCGAGCAATGCGGTACAAGAAACCCATACAGGAGCTTCACCTTCTGCCACGAAGGGACAAGACAAGAAACCCATACA
>NW_010407512.1:0-359 GCF_000710305.1 Buceros rhinoceros silvestris | reverse complement strand
ATCTTCCCCTCCGGCCACGAAGGGACAAGACAATAAACACAGTGAAAGCAGAGTAACTCAGAACGACGCACGCAAGGCAGGGATCGGGAATGTTCACGCTCGTTCACCCGCAGCCCCCTTCCAGCCCGCACCCTGGAAGAAGGAACCCAAGCAACCCTCGGGGACGAAAGCCGGAACTGCCAGGCCCGGCTGCCCACGCCTCAGCCGGGAAAGCACGGGGGGCACCCTGGCGGACAACGGCCGGAACTCTGTGGAGGGGAGAAAGGGCGACCCCAGCTCCAAGAAGCAGGGCAGAGCGCCGAGGCCCAGACGTGACCGCTCCCCTCCCCCACGCGGGGCAGGTGCACCACCCCTCCCCC
>NW_010407511.1:556-784 GCF_000710305.1 Buceros rhinoceros silvestris | reverse complement strand
GGCGCGGGACTTGGTGTGAAACTTGGCGCAAGACTCCGTGCGGGACCTCACGCTGGACCTTGCGCGGGACTTGGCATGGGACTTGGCATGAAACTTGGCCTCCCAGGGCCACCGGCATCACCGGGCTGAGCACTCTTTGTCGCTGGGACTTCCTCTCTCCGGACTGCTACTTCCCTTCGCTTCTTCATGGGAGCGACTTCTAGTCGTTGTGGTGAAGATGTGGCAGGT
>NW_010407511.1:0-375 GCF_000710305.1 Buceros rhinoceros silvestris | reverse complement strand
ATTCTTTATCATCCATTCAATAGCGGAGCCATAGGCAATCACCATAATATAATATGCAAGATGCACTGGCATCATTGCCAACCAACCAAGTAGAGGCCACCCCACTAAAAGTCCGCATGCAGAGCAAAGCACTCTTTGCAACACGTGCCATGCCAGTAATGAATAGAGCATTACCAATTATAAACAGATACTGGGCTATGTCGGCAGATGATTCAGGCAGCAGAGCATACAGCGTTTTTATCATGAGCTGCTTAAAAGCCTCATTCAAAATCCCACTTATGTCCATCCCTGTTACAAGAACCACTTTTTTTTCAGTTACCGAGAATGTAAAATATGGTCTTCCGTTCCCCATACGGGCCACCAATTATGTTAAGG
>NW_010407510.1:94032-94369 GCF_000710305.1 Buceros rhinoceros silvestris | reverse complement strand
TGTTCCAGCCCGCACCCCGCGGTGCCCGCAGCCCAGCGCCGCCCCGGAAAACTCGCTCTGGGGCCGGCGGCAGCAGCGCTCCTGGAGCCGTTCAGCCGCACACGATCTCGGGCATTTGCTGCCTCTTGCCTAGGGGCTGTTCGATCCGAAAAACCTGCAGTCTGATTCACAGCAGATTCCCCGCTCTCGTCGCTCAGCAGGACGCGGTTCCCTCCGTTCAGCGAAACGCGCCATCAGTCCCCACTGTCACCCCTTCCAGCCTGTGGACACATTGATCCTGCCCTTGGGCCGGCTCGGGTCCCGAGCACTGGGTGTCCGTGACAAACACAACGTGGCC
>NW_010407510.1:92710-93821 GCF_000710305.1 Buceros rhinoceros silvestris | reverse complement strand
CAACACCAGTTCCCGGTCCCGGGGCCGGGCCGGCTTCCTCCTCGGTGTCACCGCCACGGCACCAGCGATCCTCTGCCGGTACCCCGGGGTCCTCCCGGCTGACCGTGGTGGAGATGTGCTGGGCTGCTTTGCTAGACGGTGCATCTCCAGTCCAGTCGAGCAGTTTATCCAGTCTCTCCTGTCACCTCCTCTCCCTCTCTCGGCCGCTGCACTCAGCAGTTTTTCTAATAGTTCATTTGGACTCAAAACCGCATTTCCACGTTTCTCGGACTGCCTTTGTAGTGGTTCATTCTGACTTAACAGCTCTCTCCCATGTTCCTCCGATTGCTTCCCTGATATCTCATTATCACTTCACAGCTCTCTCGCCTGGCTCTTGGCCGTGCCCCGTGTCTCCTTCCAAAGGCTGTCGACCCCTCCAGCACCGCACTCTCTGGTTTCACACCCCATACTCCTCATCCCCAACTCCGGAGACTTTCCACCACCTTCTGGGCGCAGGACAAACCTGCTCCAACACCGCGCACACAGCTCCTGCTCCAGTTCCTATTTTGAGCCTCCTCTGGCTCTTGCACTGTTTAATCCGCTCCACCACCTTTTCCTCATCTTTCCAGAACTGCTGGGCCCGCTCCATCTCCACCGGGGATGGCGCACGATTGTGCTCCTGCGGGAGTTGATCCATGGCAGCACCCTGCTCGCTGCGCCAGTTTAAAAGACTTTCAATAGCATTCTGCCAGGAGGTAATAGTACTGTTCTCTTGGATTTTTCTGAAGGCCAGGCAGGGAACATCGCAGGTTCACTGGTAGAAATCCTGCACAGTTAACAGACAGGCTCCAGAACCTCATAGGAGTTCAGCTCCTCTGCTGGGGAAGGGGTCTAGAATAAATTCTTGTGCAGATATAGCACCAACACACACTGAGTGTGCGTAAATAAACAGGGTTTTGAAAATGGCATCGCTTGTATTCAGCTGTCCCTGGTATTTAACTGGAGCAGGTTAGATCTTCATTGCTGGCCTGACACAGCTGCTGCTGTGTTAATGAATTAACAACAGAACCTCCCTGCTCATGGAAAACCTCCCTTTCTAGGTCAGCATTTCTGCACTGGTACCCATCCAGAG
>NW_010407510.1:92220-92541 GCF_000710305.1 Buceros rhinoceros silvestris | reverse complement strand
ATCGGAAGAATAAAAGTAAGAAAACTCCTGGGTTGAGATAAAGACAGTTTCATAGGTGGAGCAAAAGCCACACATGAGCAGAGCATCACCACAAGATTCATTCATCACTTCCAAGGGCAGGAGATTTTCAGCCATCGCCAGGAGAGCTGGGCTCCACCACACGGAACGGTGACTTGGGAAGACAAACACCATCACTCCTTATGTCAACCCCTTCTTTCTTCTTCCCCGAGTTTTATCTGCTGAGCATGACATCACACGGTTCGGGATACCCCTCTCGTCAGTTGGGGTCAGCTGTCCTGGCTCTGGCCCCTCCCAACCCCT
>NW_010407510.1:86382-92038 GCF_000710305.1 Buceros rhinoceros silvestris | reverse complement strand
AGCAGGAACGAGACCATCCCCGTGCCACCAGCACTGTTTCCAGCACAAACCCAAACCAGCCTCACAGCAGCTACTGGGGAGAACATTAACCCTATCCCAGCCAAAACCAGCACAGCACCCTCATTATATAATGCTTACATCAGAAAAAAAATTTATCTGGAGGAATTAAAGAAAAATTTGATTTTTAGTCCTACCTATACCGAGCTGTCAAGGACCACTCAGACCTTTCTCCCCAGCCCTGTCCCTGGGGTAATGCAGAAGTTGTGTTTCAGGCAGCAGAAACAGCACTCACACCTCAGGCCAAGTTGCGTGTACATACCCCAGGACACACGCTCTCTTGGTCTGTCTGGATTCCTGCTCGAATGTTCCTTTGGTTTTCAATGACATTGAGAAGATAAGTTATCTAAAGGAAAGGAAATTATTTGCAGATGATGCTTGCATTTGTCCAGATGGTTTTAAGGAGGCAAATACCATTATTTTTGTGCATCAAAATACTGTGAAGAAAAAAATCAGCGACTAGAATAAGGTGTTTGAGAACACGCTACTGTCTTCTATGGGTATCTTCTTTCCTGAGAGGCGTAAATGAGGTGAACAGTGATTTAGGAAAGGGTGTGGGGCTGTGAGAGAGTTGTCTGAATGTAAAGTGTACCTTTACCTAAGTAATAGGCAGTATCTTTAGAATCCTTAACATAGAGAGCGTTTATTACGGTCCTGGTGGGATTTCATCCGGTGAGGTGTGGTGATGGCTTTCACCTCGGCGGCTAGAGGAAAGCAGTCACGTGCAGCTGGTTTTTCAGGTCAGCAGTGGAGAAAGCAATTTCTGATTTGATTGCCTTTTTTCTCTTGAAAGACAAGATAATCAGGTTCAGGAGCCTGTTTTTCTGTTCCTGGTTCTTTTCCACATGATGAAACCTCTGATTTTGTTGCTTCACTGTTATGATTCCAAGACAAAAAGACAAAGAATTACCTTATATTTATATTAATTAGCACGGCAAAATGGAGCTGTCATCAAGCAGACTCGCCAGCCAGTCTTTGGGATAATGGTTGAACATCTTTGGAACTCAGTTCTGATCGTGGTTTGTGTTAAATAAAATCAAAGGTCTCTTCTCCGTTTTGCAAGCAGTGTGATGTCAATAAAAGGCTAAAATATTCTCTTACAGGCTGCTCCTCTCAAAGTTACAATGATGGATTGAAGCGTGGTCCTATTCCTCTGACTCCCATAGTTTTCCACTCTCTTTGACTACAGGGCTGGATACTGGGCTAAAACCCAGAGGAAGAAGAACTGGAAGCAGAAGTGCTCATGCAATCTGCTTTGCCTCACCTGCGTATGACAGGGGGCAATGAGCAACTCGTTGCATGAGACCAGACTGCAACCAGATTCTGTGACAGGCGAGCCAAAGGTTACGTGGTACCAAAGCAGTGGATATTTTTTCCCGTTCCCATATTTTAGGGTCAAAAGAAGAGATGAAGATGCTCTGAGAACACTCAGAAAGATGCATGATGGACTGGGAGCATTTGCCCATGAAACCCCAACCTTAAGCATAACTGACAGAGTTACTGGTGGAGGGAGCTGAGAAAATTGTTTCAACTCATTTGAATGTATTTCCAAGAAAGCAATTTGCAAAGATGGGTAAAAATCTATAGATCTGTGTAAATCTGGGAAATATGTTTCTCTAAGCCTGTCCTACCAACGTATTATTATAATGTGATTTGAGAGCTCTGCTGAAGAACAGATTTGGATGTCAGAACTGGACCCACTCTAGACAAAATGCTTTCATGCAGTACTAAACCCTAAAGAGTTTTAGTTCTATAGACAACAACAGGTTGTAATATTGTGCTACAGATATTAATATACTCCTGAAGAGTAAATCTAATGTCCTTTCAGTAAGAAAGGAGAAGCTCCATTGCAATAACGGCCCCTTTCCTATTTTTGACAGGGTAATCCCTGGTGCTGAGCTCTGATAGGCCACTGGATTGACCTTGGTGCACGGGCAGCTGCAGCCTCAGAAAGCCTCAGCACTTGCACATCGGATTCGCTGGGTTATTGCAGGGAAGAGCAGCGTTTGATCTTCAGTGTCTTTGAAGGAATTACGGTGATTATGCCTGCCTGGTGGTAATACACCAGGGAAAAGCAGAGGACGGAGAGGAGGATTAACTTGCTACCACCCGGAAAGTTAAAAGTCTTCAGGGCTTACAACTTCAAACTAATATTTCAAAAGGGTTAAAGCCAAGCTGTGACAATTCAATCAAGACTAGGAAAGATTCTGAACATACCACAGAAGCAAGACTCTAAAAAACCACAATCAACAAATCCACAATCTCTAAGGAAATATGAGGGCAGCTATTAGCTTTAAAATAATCCTAACTTACCTTCAATTACCCACCTAACTTACCCTGCCATTATGCTCAAGAAAGTCCTGATTGTATTTTCTCCCAGGAAAGTGAGTTTCTGCAAAATCAGGGGCAGAAGGCTGAGGAACACCAGAGGAATATTGCTGGAGTTGCTCAGGACCTCAGACATGTTCAGGAGACAAAGACTGCCCTGCTTTTTCACTCTGCTGTAACGGTTTCCAGAGGAAAATCTGATAAACAGTTTCAACAGAGATGAGGCGCGTTTGCAGAGGATTTTCCAAAGTTCCTTCAGGAGCTCTGCTTCCCCCCTGTACTAAATACTACAGATGACATTTACGTACTGGCAACGTACCCTCAACAAGGGAGTCGCGGTGAAAATGAAGATTAACTCTGCTCCGAACTTCACGCAAAGCAGGAGTTGATGGGGCTGAAAGTGCTTGACTTCTCATAACCAGAGGTTGTTACACGCCAGTATTTTATGGAACTATTTTTTTTATATATAGCTGGTATAGCTGGGTTAAGGGAGAAATCTAGAGCCTAAAAAAAAAAAAAATCATGACACTATACTTGTTTGAGGAGGTATTAAAAGGGAAACTGGCTGCCAAATTCCTTGCTACAGCCTTTTTGTACGTTTCCAGTTATGTGTCCTAATATTTTAGTATATATAGCGATATCAGTAAAGAATGGTATTGTCGTCTTACCCCCACAAAATTTAATTACAGACGTTTGGCTTTTGACATATTGTTAATTAAATATTGATTTGTTGGAGGATGAGCTAAGCCATCCGTATTTTCCTTCCTAATTAGAACACGGGCTGCTCCACATGCCAACAGTTATGAATCTAACTGAAATAACCGCAGAGGCAGAAATGTAAAAAAGCCTTAAATAATGCAGCATATTGCTTCTCAATTATGATTAATAAATTAGACGTAGTGTACTCGATGTCCTGCTTAAACAGACTGGCCCCGTTTTCCCCTAGTGGGAGTCAAGAGCCAGTGTCTGCCAGTTTGCGTTTATCCCAGAGCTTTGTGTTCCAGTTTGTCACGCGAAAGTGGTCCCAGCATTGTGAAAAAAGTCCAGTCATGTGTTCGTCAGCGCCATCTACGCTGTTCTGACCGATAAGACATGCAAAGCAAACACCAAACAGATCAAGAAAGCCACTCTTTGGCTCTGAGCGAGGAGCCGCACTGCTGATGGCACATTAAATAGTTCCATGGAGGAATTTTGTTAATAATTAATTTTTGTGGTGCTTGTGCTCCTTGGATGAAGAAGGGACTTCTATTTTCATTGCAATCAGTTTCTCACTTCTTAATCAACTTTAATTTAATGTTAAAATCTGATTTCCTGTATCATGCTGACGTGAGAGGTATCATGCTAATTTCTACTGACTGTTCGCTGATCAGCGAGGTTAATGTGCGACTACTCACCCTCATCTACAAATTAAATTTCTGCTCAGAAAATGTCTTCTCTTTCTTCAGCTTTCATCTTAAATACCACGGGATCATCTCCCACCAGACAAAAAACATCTTCTTTATGTCTTTCAAAATATTTGTCTTTTTGTTAAGTTAACATTTTCTCACTGCACCAAGACAGAATCACAGTCATTTTGGTTGGAAAAACACCTTCAAGATCATCAGGTCTCCTCTTTCCCCCAGCACTGCCAGGTCCCCACTGACCCCTGTCCCTTAGCACGACCTTGACACAGCTGGGAAACCCCTCTGGGGATGGGGACTCCACCACTGCCCTGGGCAGCCTGGGACACGCCTGCACAACCCCAATGGGGAAGAAATTGTTCCTCAGGGACAACCTCAACCTCCCCTGGACCAACTGGAGGCCGGTTCCTCTCATCCTGTCACTAGTTCCTTGGGAGAAGGGACCGACCCCCACCTCAGTCCACCCTCCTGTCAAGGAGTTGTCAGAGCCAGAAGGTCTCCCTGGAGCCTCCTTTTCTCCAGACTCAACCCTCCCCATGTCCCTCAGCCACTCCTCAGTGCATTGTGCTCCAGACCCTGCTTCAGCTTTGTGGCTCTTCTCTGGACACGCTCCAGCCCCTCAATGTCCTTCGGGAAGGAGGAGCCCAAAACTGAACTCAGTATTCAAGGTGTGGCCTCAGCAGTGCTGAGTACAGGGGGATGATCTCTGTCCTGCTCCTGCTGGCCACACCAGTGCTGATCCAAGCCAGGATGCTGTTGGCCTTCTTGGCCCCCTGGTCGCACTGCTGGCTCATATCCAATCAGCTGTCGACCAGCACCCCCAGGGCCTTTTCCACTGGACAGTTTCCAGCCACTCCTCCCCATATTGCAGGGGGTTGTTGTGGCCCAAGTGCAGGACCTGGCACTTGGTCTTACTGAACTTCATACCACTGGCCTCAACCCATCGATCCAGCCTCTCCAGACCCCTGTGTAGAGCCTCCAGACCTTCAAGCAGATCAGCACACTCACCTGGCTTGGTGTCATCTGCATCAGTCTTCCATTAGCATCATGTACCATGAACGTATTAATTTTAAGGACATAGTGGTAGAGATCATTAAGGAGGCACAGATGTTCACAATGAAGTTATCGAATAACTGTTTCGAACAGCATGAATTTGGGGAAGTCTCATTTGCTTAGAATTTTTCTCTCTCCGCTTTGGGGGTGGGTTGCAGTGTGTCTTGTGGTATTTTTAAATCCTTTTACACTTCCATCATTGAACTTCCGTATGGCTCCGTAAGTTCATATGAAGAAGTTGAAATGAGCAGGAAGCTAAACACGGCAAACCAATCCCTTGGGACAGACAATGAAAATTTAAAACTGAGTTCATGCTGTTTACTTATATTGCTACAGATTAAAGATTTATCACCATCTGTAGATTTTTAAATGCTCTCTTTTACACAACATTCTGAAATATGGTGCTATCCATTTTATTTTAATGTTTAACAATCTCCTCGATTGGAATGGGATTTAAGTTGGTTTTCTATCTATTTTTCTTATTTGAGCTAGTTTTTTCTATAAAACATGAATATTTCCTTTTTTTTTTTTTTCCCGCCAGTGAGGTACTAAAGCAGCTTGGAAAAATTAAGTATAATAAATTTGTGGAGGCTTTGGGCTACCTAATTTTTATATCTCTCTGTGCCTCTTCCACTGGTAAGAGAAGTTCTATGAGATATAAATGTGAATCACAAAAGCCAAATATGTAGGAATCACTTATCATAGAGCATGGATCTATGCAAATGAATTAAAAAATTACATATAATCAAAAGCAGGCTCTAGAAAATGGTTCTAGGAGAAAGTGAATCCAGCTATGAAAGAGTTAATATGGCAGATCT
>NW_010407510.1:76448-86250 GCF_000710305.1 Buceros rhinoceros silvestris | reverse complement strand
CTTTCAAACCTTAAAGTGAAAAACGAGGGTTAATTTGGACATAGTGCAGGGGACTCAAAAAACTGTGTCTCACTGGAAAGCAGTGGAACTATTCCAGTTTCACCAGATAATATTTTAAGGGGGTTTTTTGTACTGGTTGGTCATTACTTGTGTCTTTTCTGTGGTTTTACAGCAGGAAATGTCAAGGCCTGGTAAAATCAAGGAGTTAAATATCTACAAGGCCCGTTCAAACCAGTCCAAGTCTGGTGCGTGGTCAATGGGTTCAGTGAGCTGACTGCTGGTAGTAAGGGTCTGGGTTTAGAACAAATACAGAGGTTGCTCCTTTCAGTATTTGCACTGACGACACTTAAATTCAAAACAAATATTTGCTCATTTGATCATCTCAGTAACAGAAATTTAAATAATTTGCTATTTTATCAATTTCATTACAGATATCAAAATTATTACTTTTCAGAATAACTCTGGGCAAGTTCTTTCAAACACAGAGGCACCCAATTAATTACAGGAAGATTGATTTTCTCGGGATTCTTGTATTAAATATGCATGTCAATATCTTAAGTTTAGCTACAGGATATGACAAAAGAATCTTGCTGCTTCGCTTTTCGCTAGTGTGGGGTTTGATGCCATAACTTTGGGTAGTGCAGTGCTAAACTAGGTTCAGTCTGTAGTTTCTGGTAGAACAGGAAGTTACTTAACCCTTAACCTTGCTACTCCAGGGCTTTCTCTAAATAAACTTCTCTCTCCTACTGGTCAATTCCTTTTTTGTTAGTAGAAAAATTGGTTAGTATGAGTTTAGTTGAAGCAGAATGGTACAAGAGAGCGGGACTGGTCGGATTAGTGCACACTCATAATGGAAAGCATGAAATGTCCTTGTAGGTCTAAGTAAAACTGGGACTCTCACTCTCCTGACAATGATGTGCAATAAACTCATGGAACTCAGTGTTTTACGGGAAGATACACATTTAATTCTGTGGTAGATAGTTCCGTAATTTCAGCCAGGCTCTCGACTCACACAGACATTTCACTTCATCTGTTTATCGTTCAACAGCTCCTGGCTTGTTCCTTCTGATGAAGAAAAATAAATCTGCCAAGGTAATAGCAGGACAGAAAAAGTCCTACCAACTTCCAGTCTGAAATAAAT
This sequence comes from Buceros rhinoceros silvestris, assembly GCF_000710305.1. Lineage (NCBI taxonomy): Eukaryota > Metazoa > Chordata > Aves > Bucerotiformes > Bucerotidae > Buceros > Buceros rhinoceros. Next base: position 85,109 of record NW_010407510.1, on the reverse strand, counting down.
TCAAATACTTCCCACTCACAACCACTTGCATAAAATAAGTTCACAGTCATTTTTCCAATGCAGTTCGTATTTTCTGTTTTAGGCATGTGGGGAAGGTTCTTAAGCACTCTGTAATCCATAATAAGAAATTATTTATGATTTCTTACTGATTCTATAAGCAGTTCATACCTGCAGGAAAGGTCAGCCTTGCTACTTGGGCAGTGGAAGTCATCCTCAATCTTTATGATTTACATCATTTTTACTAACTGACATCAGACGCAGCTATTCTGGTCAAAAAGGCTTTTCTCATGCAGAAAATGCAGTATGCTGCATCTCCACACGGGTTGTGGCTCAGAGCACATGCACAGGGGAAGCAATCGCAAAGTTAGGAATCCAAAAATGCAAAGAAATAGTAATAGAAGCTACTAAGAATGTTTAAGACGATTGCTGGCAGTGATTATGGCATAAACAGATTCTTTGTTTAACATTTCCTGCAGGCAGAAAAAGAAAACCAGTGTGTGGCTACTCCTGAACTCTCACGGACAGGAGTGCAGCAACATCTGTCATTATGTGGGGAAACAGGTTGCTCTGCTCAGTCCATATTTCAAACACAGCTTCTCCTGTTCCTCTAAATTAATCCGATTTTGTACAAGGGAAGGAACCATTCTTCTGATGCTTCTAACCTTACTGCATCAAATAATTGGATTGAAATTATCTTTAAGCAGTATCAGGCTCAGAACTATGGCTTATAAATAAACTCCATTGATATTTACCTTCTTGATAGCATTCCAACCTCACGCTTACCATCTTTCCCTTGCCAGGTCTCCCTTTCCGCTTTCAAAACTCCATAAAAACCTGAGTAACGGGCATGGGAAGCCTATGCAAAGGACTTCGTCATGATCCAGCAGATCATCTTTCAAGATGTACCCATTTAAAGGCGCAACACAAAAAAAGCAAAAAATACAACCACATCTCCAGGCTGTGCTGGATCCCATCAGGAAGCTGTCAGGAGAAGGAGGATATGTGGCGAAAATGAGTTACAGCTGGAAGAAGGACCCAATTATCCAGACTTCTACAAAATGTTTTGTCAACCAGTACAATCGTTTCTATTTGGCCTAATAGTAATACACGACACTGAACACTGGTTATGAAGCCCTGGGTTTTGTTAAATCATGACTCTCAGGTTTACAGTGGGAGGAAGTAAAACTTTAGCTTAATATTATTTTTTAAAAAAATTAAATTTGAACTTAAAATTTTTCTTCCCAGAAATATCATTCATTTTATTGAATATTATTGTTATTGATTTTTTCTTTTCCTCTAACAATCCTTACTCAGCAAATGTCAAGACAATGTTAAATGGGTAGATGCTTTTCTAAGCATTGAAAACAAAAATCAGGCTGAATACTTAGAAACATGTTGTTACATGTTGGAGTTTTTCCTTAAACATGGCTGAAATAATTTAAATATTTCTTCCTTATGTCCAATTTAAACCTCCCCTTTTTCTATTTAAAGATCTTGTCCCTTGTCCTATCTCTACAGGGCTTCCTAAAAAGTCTTTCTCTGTCTTTCACGTAAGTGCTCTTGATAGATTGAAAGGTTGCGATAATATCTCCCCAGACCCTTCTCTTCTCCAGGCTGGACACAGCCAACTCTCTCAGCCTTTCTCCACACAAGAGGGGTTCCAACCCTCTGACTGATCGACGTTGTGGCCCTCCTCTGGACCCACTCCAACAAGTCCATGCCTGTCTTGGTCTGGGGGCCCCAGAACTGGATGCAGAGCTGAGGTCTCACCAGAGTGGAGTAAAGGAGCAGAATCATCCCCCTTGACCTGCTGACCACTGCTTTTGATGGAGTCCAGGATATGATTTGCTTTGGAGGCTGGAAGGGCCCTTTAGTGACTCATTCCCAGTTTCTCACCTACCAGTACCCCCAAGTCCTCCTCTACAGGGCTTCTCTTGATCACATCATCCCCAGCCTGTGCTGATACCGGGGATTGCAATCCCCTGACCCAGGGTCACAGAATCACAGAATCACAGAATCATCATCCGGCTGGAAGAGACCTTTGCACTTGGCTTTGTTGCACCCCGTGAGGTCCACATGGGCCCACTTACAAACACAACTCAAGCGGCAGAAATCATGTATTTTAGGGGGATGAGCAGTGGAGAGGAAAGGGAGACGGGAATAAATCTTGCCTGTGTACAAAAAAAAAACCACAAAAACTTTAGACTTTAGTCTTCTTTTTAAAGGACTTGTTACACAAAGTGCACAGAAGTCCGCTCATTTCAATGTTCCTCATTTTCAGCTTTCAGTTCATTTAGATGTTTCTCCTTTTCGGCTTTCAGCTAGGCTGATGTTAACAGAAATCTGTAGCAGGAAATTGAAATCATTACCTTTCATTCGTATTGCAGTCACAGGATCAAGGCGTTTCTTATATTCTGGGTATTTCCTTGGAAGTAGTACAGACACAACTGGGGTTTTTTTCCATCTGCAGGCAGGATGCTGAGCACGCGCCATTACAGAACTGGAATTAACCCTGCTGAGGTGCCTAGCACTGGGCTGACAAGGGAAAGTGGAGCTGGGCTGTAGGAGAAGGTGGAATCTGTTCCTACACGCAATCGATACATGTGTGTCTGTGTCGGGTTAGTGACTCAAGAGGGCTTTGTCCTTAGAGGGGAAATAGGGGGAGGGAAGTATTTACCAGCTGGAGAATATTCGGCTGACCTCAAGTAGGTGCAAAATGATAATAATGTGCAGTAAGGTTTTATACCACTGTAACCATCCCATCACAAAGCCTCATTCATCTTTTGCCCTGGAGACTGTCTGGATGCGAGAGGCACTTGCAGCTTAAACTATTATACCCAGAGCCTACCGAGTCAGAGCAAACCTTCTCGTTGTGATAGGTTGTATACAGAAATGGGAAAAAAAAATTACTTGCCTTTATTTCTTCTCTCTTTTTTTCTTTTCTGAACAGGTAGTTGGCTTATGTTGTCCAAGGATCACTGGTGCTGCATTTCACAAAATTATACTCCTCCTTTGTTCTTACTATTCTGCTGTAAAGCGGTTACCTTGGCTGCTGAGTTGCAGAGGGTACTGGTCATACTGCTGCCAAACCTTGCAAGAAATCTGTCTCCTTTAGAAATAGAACAGGCTGAAGCTCGAACAGGCTGAAGCTCAAACAGGCAAAATCGGGCAGCTTTATGCACTGCTTTCAGACTGCTGAAAAGGTAGAAGCCTGTCCCAGGTTTTACAGACATGTTCCTCACTGTAACTTCAATCTCAGCTAATTCAATTTTAGAGCATCGCTTGTCTGAACACCTGAAGTCTATTAATCATCCCTGTCCAATCAAGGGAATTGTTAATGGATGTCCAGGACAGAAGTGACCCACCTGAATTTTGGGAGGACGTAATCCCTCCAAGGTGTGGGTGCTGTAGTTGTGAAGGGTACCTCATTTGGAATTAAAAATGGACTAAGAAACTCCTCTTCCTTGAACGAGGGCCATATGGCAAGTCATAATTACCCTTTGCTTTTCCTTTTACCTTGGTTTTTCTACCTCCTGCCCTGAAACCATCTATAAACCCACACACAGCTGAATGCAGCACACAGTGTGGTTTTCTGCAAATCATGTCAAATATCAAGGCTGTATTATAAAGTGCTCATAAGTAGAACAACAGTTTTTTGGGACTTTACATTGCTGCTTACAAATTGAAGGTGATGTACAAGCCAGCTTGGAAATAAAACCCGTGATTTTCCTGTGTAATGGAATAGTAGTGGTCTCCAGGACTCCCGTTCTTGGCAGGCCCCGGCCGCCCCGTGCCCGGGTCTGTGATGTCTGGAGGTAGAGCAGCGACTCTTTCTTGGGCACCTCCTTGCTGTGGGGAAGGAGCTTGCGTGCCCTTGTGAGGTTGAGAGCTGTGCTGGTGGTGGCGTGTGCCTCCGGTGGGGTCTCCCAAGCCAGACAGGTCTCGGCTGAAGGGTCAGACAAAGTGTGTCCATGGGCAGGATGGGCTCACTAGCCTTTGGGCAACCGTCCTAGGAGAAGGACAACTCTGACTCCAAAGCCAGGCAGATGGAGCTCGTTTAGACTTGTAAGGCATCCATCATCTAGGAGAAGGATACTCTAACCAAACCTACGACCCGAGGACTTCGCTGACCCATCCAAGCTCGCTAGGCCCTGGCAGATGAACCTCAGGTGTAAAGGGTGGAGCCAGTTCTGCACATGCTGCGGCTCACCTAAAAAATCCACCGCTCAGGCCCGAAGGGTGCACTCATTGCTTGCAGTGAGCGTGGGGAAAACCCTTCCCAGATCTTCATTCACGAAGCCAAGCCATGATGATGATGGAATAGTGGTGTAAAAGCCAGGTGTCTGTGCAACAACAGGTCAAGTTGATAGTGTTGATATTAATTTTCCTTCATTTTATTTTCACTACAAAGTATCAGGGTTTTTTAAGGAGGTGATTATTGTAACGTCCCCGAGTGATTGTGGTGGCTGTTGTTGGCTGCACCTTAAATAAGGAATGAGAGGGAGGAGATGATGGGAGGTGAAGGTATGGCCAAATACAGAGTGAGCAATCATTTGGTGACCCCCTGCAGCGGTTGCCACAGGGAGGGTGTACTGTGAGACTTTCTCTGCAGAACTTCAGTCTCAGCAGGGCTGTGTCCATGGGCACTGGGCTCTGCAATGAGCCTGATGGAGAGACTTGCCCAGAACAAGCACCTGTACAAAGCTAGCTCAAGGTCTTATGTACTTGGGCAACAGGGACTCCAAGAGTTGTCTATCTGGGTGAAAAACACCATTTGTCTACATACAGGTAGGAGAAGTCTAGGTCAACGATGCCCAACCTTCTCCTTCTGCCAAGGAGATGTGCGTGATGGTTCACTGCAGAATTTGAGGGTCTCACACTGCATGCCCTTCCTGTCTCTAGACCACATTCATAGACTCGCAGCCAGCTTCCATCACATGCCTGTTGACCACTTAGGCAGTTTGCTTGCCTGGTACGCGTGGGGATATCTGCACCATTACTGTGTGTATTTTTATGTCCCATGGAGCATTGCGATACTCCCAGGAAAGAGACTCAATAGAAACAAAGAGGATTAAGAGGATTAAATTTTCTAAACATGGTATGTAGACCCTGAACAGTTTTTTAAAGCCCTTTCCCACACCAAACAACAACCAACCAAAACAAAGAAACAATAACCCCCCCTCCAGATATGGCTGCTGTTACTGAAACAGCATATGGTCAGTTTAATGTTCACCCTTCCTGAAGCATTCTTCACCTCTTGGAACATTCATCCTTCTCAAAGCGTATGTTAACCAGGAGTACGTCACTTTTGCTCCTCATTGATGTGACATTCGGTGCTCCCAGAAGGATGAAGCTAAACACAATACAGTTTTATAAAATTCAATTAATGACTTTCTGATGTTATATTTTTATATTTTTAGGCTGTAATTTTTAGGCATTTTTAGACTGTAGTTGAATAATATCTATAGCTGTGGTACTCCCAGAGCTACATGGCTGCCAACTGTAACCTCAGAAAGTCTACCTTCACTTTTGGGCTATACCAAGGCAGACATCGTAATCCTCAGAGAGGTACAAGGCTTTGGTTCCAGCTACAGATTGTTCCTCAGGTTATTCTCACCTCTCCTGTCTGTGTGATGCCCTGTGATGACACGTGTGACATCATTTCACGCTAGTGCAGAAGTCAGTGTGATGAATATGACTTCTAATGAAACTATCAGGTGGTGGGGGTGACCAGAGTGGTTGCAACTTGCAAGAATGTCCCTTTCCACTTGTGTGCTGGAAATTGAAATTGTCCCACTGACAAATGACAGTTAAAAATGTGAATCTCACCTGCTGCTGCATTGGAAGCTTTGGTAACGCACCTTATAATGACTGAGAAAGAAATGCTTAGGAGTGGTGTCACCTGCGGAGGAGAAGTGACCTTAGTATTAGTTTAACCCTTAGTATGCAACCGCAGTGAGTGTTCCCAACTTACACTCACTGCGGCCATGAACCTCAACCAACCTACAGCATTAAACGAGCTGAGTCACTGTGGCCCTGTGAATTCATGTGAAAATAGGATGAATTCAATAGTAACGAGCTGCAGTAATACATCTATTTGTGGCAATAGATCTTGCAACACCACATAGGCGGCATTCGGTAGGATGTTTAAATGGAGTGAGGAAAAGCTGAAGTGATCTGATTAATTGGGACAAAGATCTCTGTGGTGGGAGGAAGACCACGCTGGTAGGCCTGATTGCAGGAAGGAAGGGTGAACTGATTAGGTTTATTAGGACACTAACTCACTGACTTGATGAATACCGATTAATGACATGATTATCCTACTAGATTTTAATTTGAACAGCATTAGGCTGCAGAAATCCCCAAATAAACCCTGTCTCACTTATGGAACCATTGCTGCACCAAAGAGTGAGTGAAAGATCATTGATGATGAGTTCTTGTAAAAAAATGCAGTGAAAGGGATGAAGTAAGCTTCTTAGTGGATTTTTTTTTCCTTAATGGAAGTAGTGTTTGTGATGGTGGGCTACTAAAGGCTGAATGTGAAGTCATTAGGTGGTTCAGGTATGAAACCTTTGGCTTCAGCCTTGGCACTCTGTAGGGTGATATTTGAACGTGCTCAAATTTGGGACTTAAGTGGTGTAATTCTGATACATCAATAAGTAGGTTTTTGTCCAAAGAAAAACTAGGAAGACCTACAAAATCACTAAATAAATAGATGTTTTCAACAACTAAAAAGAATATTCTAAACAAATTACATTCTTTCTTAATAAAATAAAACCAGTGAATTCCTGATTTTGCTTATTTAACAGGAAATGAATTATATAAACAAAGTTATAATTCTGAAATTAAAAATCACATATTTTTATTTGATAAGAATAAAATGAGAATGCTCTATTTTTCTCAAAATTACTACCTGTATTTGCAAAATGTATTCTGTCAAAACTGTCGTGTTTCCTCATGAGGTTCTGCTGTTCAGAGAATAGTCTCTCACTTCAGGGAAAAGTGAACGTGCTGTAACTCTTTAATCTACGATTATAGACAAAGCGTGTTTTAAATTATTGTTCCCTTCTCTCTGATGCTCTTTGTTTAGTTCCACATCTCATAATATTGAGGCGTTAATATTTTATAGTGTGAGTGTTTTTAAATGGCAGTTGTAGTCATCATAAGAATGCTAATTATGGTCTATTTTTGTTGCTAGGGAATTTGTTGTTGATAAAATATGCTATATTGACATCAGCAGAAGGAGTAAGACTGTTTATTTTCAGACCTTGAAGCATTTCTTCTTTGTCTAGTCAACATTCTTAATGTTGAGCCTGGAGAGGTTATTTTTCCAGTGCCAGTGTTTCACACTTTGTGGTCCAATCAGTTGTGGATACTTGTTTTGAGGCAATCCTGAAGTCTCCTAAACCAGTGAGGTGAAGTGCAGCATTTCTCCCTGAGGAGCCAGCCTGGCAAGGTGCTGCTTTGCATCTGTTCCAGAGCAGCAGCGAGGAGGATGGTGCTTGGTGAGTCCCTTCCTGCTGGGCTAATGCCAGACTACAGGAGGTTTTCCTCAAGAAAGATGCAGAACAATGGTCTGACATTTAAAGACTTAATTCACTATTAGCAGTGGCATAAATGATCAAGACTTCTACAACAGGGAGGACTTAAAAATTCAGGGGTTTCACCCCCACAAAATGATACTTTAGCATTCCTTCCCATGCATGACTGATCTTAATCTGTGTAACTTCAAAAACTGGAGCTGAAGCTCAACAGCCAGCAGATGCCTGACATTTCCAGTGGTGTGTGACCTGCCGAAGTTCAATACCATTCAGAAATTGTTATGCTGCAAAACACACCTATCAGCTCAGCTGACCTTTAAGCTTCACTTTGTGTTCACTTTAGGATTAATTATTCCATTTTTTTGTGTTTGTGAACCATGTTCTGTACTGAGGATGTGTAAGAGACGGTACCTGTTCTGCGTTCTGCGTCCTGTCCAACTACCTACATCGGTATGGAGGACAGAAAACATCGTGCTTCCTTCCACTTGTTGCAGTCAGGAAAATAAAACCACAGGCTTTTATTAGATGTCACTAGTGAAGCACAGTTACAGTTCACTTATTAGTTTTCACAGAGAATTGTGATTTTATTCCCTAAAAGTATCTCTGTTGTAATAATTGTATTTGAATGCAAAACAAAAGCATTGTCAGACAATGTCAGGGTTACCCCAGATTGTGACACTTCTCATAAAACATTGGAAAATCAGGATATTGCTTGAAAGAAATTAATCACACAAAGTTTTCAAACTCAGGCAATAGTGGTAAAATGAGAGACAAAGAAAAAAGTTCTTGTAGCATTCATGCTACCGTATTTTAATTATTAAAATATTTGTGAATAAAAAATATACCTCAGCTAATAACCCAAATATTAAAGGAATTATTTCTGTCCAAAACCGGAGTGACATGGTAACACAAGAATAAAAGATTGGGCATTCCTCTAAGACCAGCAGCATAGATTTTTCCGTGCCTGAAACAGAGTTTCTGCCTGGGTGCAGATTCATTCTCAGTTAAATAAATAAATAAAAAATATTTTAAAAAGTGCCTAATTTAAGTTCTGGTGCAGGGCAAAAGGTGGGCTGATGCCCAAGCGAAGACTGACGACTCTGCCAGATTGAGGCTTTGT